>NW_028156671.1:0-108200 GCF_964263955.1 Coregonus lavaretus
AGAGAGAGAGAGAGAGAGAGAGAGAGAGAGAGAGAGAGAGAGAGAGAGGGGGGGGGGGGAAGGAGAGAGAGAACAAAGCCATCACCTACAGAGAGATGAACTTGGAGAAGAGTCCCCTAAGTAAGCTTGTCCTGGGGCTCTGTTCACAAACACAAACAGACCCCACACAGCCCCAGGACAACAACAACAACAACACAACTAGACCCAACCAAATCATGAGAAAACAAAAAGAGAATTACTTGACACATTGGAAAGAACAAACAAAAAAACAGAGCAAACTAGAATGCTATTTGGCCCTAAACAGAGAGTACACAGTGGCAGAATACCTGACCACTGTGACTGACCCAAACTTAAGGAAAGCTTTGACTATGTACAGACTCAGTGAGCATAGCCTTGCTATTGAGAAAGGCCGCCGTAGGCAGACCTGGCTCTCAAGAGAAGACAGGCTATGTGCACACTGCCCACAAAATGAGGTGGAAACTGAGCTGCACTTCCTAACCTCCTGCCAAATGTATGACCATATTAGAGACACATATTTCCCTCAGATTACAGCGATCCACAAAGAATTCGAAAACAAACCCAATTTTGATAAACTCCCTTATCTACTGGGTGAAAAACCACAGTGTGCCATCACAGCTGCAAGATTTGTGACCTGTTGCCACAAGAAAAGGGCAACCAGTGAAGAACAACACCATTGTAAATACAACCCATATTTATGTTTATTTATTTTCCCATTTGTACTTTAACTATTTGCACATTGTTACAACACTGTATATATACATAATATGACATTTGAAATGTCTTTATTCTTTGAAACTTCTGAGTGTAATGTTTACTGTTAATATTTATTGTTTATTTCACTTCTGTTTACTATCTACTTCACTTGCTTTGGCAATGTTAACACACGTTTCCCATGCCAATAAAGCCCTTAAATTGAATTGAAATTGAATTGAGAGAGACCGAGACATAGAGAGAGAGAGAGAGACAGAGAGACAAAGAAACAGAGAGACAGAGAGAGAGAGAGAGAGACAGAGAGAGAGAGAGAGAGAGAGAGAGAGAGAGAGAGAGAGAGAGAGAGAGAGAGAGACCGAGACATAGAGAAAGAGAGAGAGAGACAGAGAGACAGAGACACACAGAGAGAGAGAGAGACAGAGAGAGAGAGAGACAGAGAGAGAGAGAGAGAGAGAGACCGAGAGAGAGAGACAGTGAGAGAGAGAGAGAGAGAATACTTTGTGAATGATGTAGTGTTGTCTCTTGTAAAATGTGTCAGTGTCATGTGTCAGTGAATCACAGTATGGAATCTGGATTTCTGTTCAAGAATGACTTGTACAGTAAATAGTTGTAGCGCAATTCTCTACTTTCAGAGATGTATTAATTGGTTTATTCTAAATTAGAAATGTGAAGCTCTGTGTATATTAAGTGACAGCGTCAGCTAAGGTAGTGGTGAACGTTCCTTCAGATACAGACGCGGGCTACTGAAACGTCTGCGTTTTCAATCATCTACCCAACCTAACCCAGAACCACAGTATGAATGTGAATCAAAACTCCACTGAATCTCCGCCTCACGATTACCTAGAATGGGTCCCTCTGCAATGTGCCGTGTGATATCCCGAGAATGTTCGCTATGTTAGTTTCACAAGCTTCCAATTACACAGCCACATAGCAGCAGGTGTAGGTAAGAGGCAGGGAGGATAAATACTGTATGCTTCGTCCCCTATTCCCTATATGGTAAACTACTACCTCTATGGGCTCCAGTCAAAAGTAGTGTACTATATAGGGAATAGGGTGCCATTTGGGACGCATACGTAGACACATCTGGAGAATGTATGTGTCCTTACAAAAAAATACAGTTTCACGTGTGAAATCATATTTCCACAAGTATTACATTAAGAGTTCACATGTTAACACCACCTTTTCTCATGTGAGGAGAATAACATGTTTTCACCTCATATGCGATGAAAATAAAAAATCCACTTGAAAATGTCATTTTCACATGTGGAATTGCAAGTTCATGTGAAAAATCTTCACATGTCAAATTCTAATTTTCACATGTGGAATTGCAAGTTCACATGTGGGAAGTGAAATAGTGTTATTCTCCTCACATGTGAAAAGGTGGTGTTAACATGTTGCAGTAGCAATGTTTCCACATGTGGAACAGCAAATTATGTAATGCCATTCTGTAAAAAAAAAAAAAAGGTTATTTAGCCTACCTGAGTATAATAATTATAGTGCGTTAAAAATAATAATACTTTTTTTCTGAGCCATCCACTCCATTAATATTGTAGTCCTCCATGGTGTTGCATTGATAGACATGTATGCTTAGCACTACCACCAGGGGGAGGCATTCGGACTGTTAGTGCTACAGTGCACGCCTCGTATCTTCATGAAGAAGCCCAGTGCACTACATTCGGAATGTTACTGCTGCAGGCCCATGACTCTCTTTCTCATACGTTGGTCCGTGAAAAAAAAGTGAGATTTTCACATTTACATGAGTGTAGCTAAGTAGATAGCTAGCTAGCTCACTGTATGAGAACAAGATGGCGTTTCGGATTATTTTTTATTTCGTTATAAAATCTATACTATACAATACTATACACTCCGTTATAAACTCTATACTATATACTATACTACACTATACTATACTATACACTCCACTATAAACTCTATACTATATACTATACTACACTATACTATACTATACATTCCACTATAAACTCTATACTATACTATACTATACTATACTATACTATACACTCCACTATAAACTCTATACTATACTATACTATACTATACTATACTATACTATACTATACTATACTATACACTCATGTACAGTGTCTTCAGAAAGTATTCACACCCCTAGACTTTTTCCACATTTTGTTGTGTTACAAAATGGGATTCAAATTAATTTAATTGTCTTTTTTTGGGGGGGGGGGGGGGGGTCAAAGATCTACACAAAATACTCTGTCATGTCAAAGTGGTAGAAACATTTTAACATTAGTAAAAAATTTATGACAAATAAAGTCACTACAACGTTGTCGATCCATCCTCAATTTTCTTCCCATTAAACTCTGCAGCTGTTATAAAGTCACCAATTTACATTTTAGTCATTTAGCAGACGCTCTTATCCAGAGCGACTTACAGTTAGTGAGTGCATTCATTATTTTTTAAATATATTTTTTTCATACTGGCCCCCCGTGGGAATCGAACCCACAACCCTGGCGTTGCAAACGCCATGCTCTACCAACTGAGCTACATCCCTGCCGGCCATTCCCTCCCCTACCCTGGACGACGCTGGGCCAATTGTGCGCCGTCGCATGGGTCTCATGGTGAAATCTCTGAAAGGTTTCCTTCCTCTCCGGCAACTGTGTTAGGAAGGACACCTGTATCTTTGTAGTGACTGGGTGTATTGATACACCATAAAAAAAGTGTAATGAATAACTTCACCATGCTCAAAAGGATATTCAATGTCTGCTTTATTTTGACCCATCTACCAATAGGTGCCCATATTTGCGAGGCATTGGAAAACCTCCCTGGTCTCTGTGTCTGAAATTCACTGGCTCGACTGAGGGACCTTACAGATAATTGTATGTGTGGGGTACAGAGATGACGTAGTCATTCAAAAATCATGTTAAACACTATTATAAACTGGGTGGTTCGAACCCTGAATGCTGATTGGCTGAGAGCCGTGGTGTATCAGGGGTATGACAAAACGTTTCCTTTTACTGCTCTAATTACGTTGGTAATCAGTTTATAATAGCAATAAGGCACCTCTGGGGTTTGTGGTATATGGCCAATATACCACGGCTAAGGGCTCCGCGTTGCATCGTGCTTAAGAACAGCCCTTAGCCGTGGTATATTGGCCATATACCACACCCCCTCGGGCCTTATTGCTTAATTATAGCACACAGAATGAGTCCATGCAACTTATTATGTGACTTGTTAAGCACATTTTTACTCCTGAACTTATTTAGGCTTGCCATAACAAAGGGGTTGAATACTTATTGACTCAAGACATTTCAGCTTTTCATTTTTTATTAATTTGTAAAAAGATTGTGTGTATGCCAGTGACAATACATTCAGGCTGTAATACAGCAAAATGTGGAAAAAGTCAAGTAATGTGACAACTTTCTGAAGGCAATGTAAATGTTTTGGTTTTTAAACGTAAAAAAAAAAAAAAAGTTTAACGAGGGCTCATATTGAGTGTATTTATATGTGTACATACAGTATTAACCACAGTAATGATATGTATTTTAGAAGGTTATTTGTTATAATAATATAATATGCCATTTTAGCAGACGCTTTTATCCAAAGCGACTTACAGTCATGCGTGCATACATTTTTTCCGTATGGGTTCTGAAATGTATATCTTAATGGTTGCGTGCTAATTGTTAACCACTAGCTAGCTTAGTGATAGATGATAGCTAGCTTAGTGATAGATGATAGCTAGCCACTAGCTAGCTTAGTGATAGATGATAGCTAGCCAGTAGCTAGCTTAGTGATAGATGATAGCTAGCCACTAGCTAGCTTAGTGATAGATGATAGCTAGCCTTCCATTTCGTCCTATTTTTTTTATACTTTTATTGCTAGCTGTCCATTGGTTGTTATTGCTAGCTGTCCATTGGTTGTTATTGCTAGCTGTCCTGTTATTGCTAGCTGTCCATTGGTTGTTATTGCTAGCTGTCCATTGGTTTTTGTGACATTTAATACACAGGCCTAAAAGGGATTTTAATGTATTTGAAAATGTGTGAATGTGTTGTTCAAAATACACCAAAAACATCCAAAATACATAAAAACTAACAGCTAAAAACAACAATGCAATGTCAAAACTAATTAACATTGAGGTTAAAGAAAGTGTGCTTCATCAATGTATCTGATTTTACTAACCATTACTTTGGACAAAATCAAGACAGCAATATTTTTGTAATACAATATATATATATATATATATATATATATATATATATATATATATATATATATATATATATATGGGCTGTCAAATGATTAAAAATTTTAATTAAATTAATCAGAATTTTCAGTGGATTAATCATGATTAATCACTATTTGCAATTACACCTGAATCCTAACCATTTTTTTTCTGAAATGCATACGATGTCCCACTCACGTGCAACAGACAGGAACTGTTCTTTACAAGCCTCCGCAAAATGACGCTCCTCAGTTTTTAATATAGTCAGCGCAAAAGACTTCAGTTCCCACGTGTCACTGATTAAATGTGCAGTTACTCCGAGGTAATTGTTGTTACTCACTGATGTCCAATGGTCTCCTGTCAGGGCGATATGATTTACTTGAGCCAAGACCTCTTTCCTTTTTTCTTTTCATAGAGCTCGTGGATTTTCTTCATAACTGTGGCTCTTGACGGTGGCTTATAGAATGAGTCTTGAGACGCCACTTGCAAAACATCAAGGAAACCTGAGTCTTCTACAATGCTAATGGGTCTACAATCCTTTGCAATCCATTTTGCTATGGTGTTGGTCAAATTATCTGAGGTTGATTTTGTTAATTGCCTGCAAACATTCAGCGTGGTCTGGCGCAAACCACTTGCTGAATCTGACGGCCCAGCAAACGCATGTTTGGCGTTGACATGGTACTTCAAGCTTGAACAGCTCCGGTGAAATTGAAACTCCTTCTTACAAATCTTGCAAATAACCTTGTACTTGTTAACTGTACCATCATCATTCTTTTTATATTTGAATCCGTCAATAGGCTCACCTTGCTCCATCTCGCCTCTAGCTCCCAACCACTTTCCTGACCTGAATAATTTGTCACACTGCGCATGCGTGAAATGCGTTAAAAAATTGACGTAATTAACAGCAAACAACTAATTAACGTCGTTAACGCGCTATTTTTGACAGCCCTAATATATATATATATATATATATATATATTAAATTACAGCAGAATTTTCAGCAAATCCTGCGATTAACTCAATTACATAATTATTTTTTTAAACGTTTGAAAACCCTATTTTTAATATAAAAGTCAATATTCTGAGATTGAGAGTGATTGAGAGATTCAGTCTGCCCTCATGGTCTAATGGTCAAGATATTGGCTTCTCCCGTGGGAGACCCGGGTTATAATCAGACCGGTTACAAAAGCACATATGTGAAACTTAGAATATCACGTGAAAATGTTGGGAAACCACATCTGTCTGAATCATGTGAAAAATAAACGTGAAAGTCCATGTGAACCTTCACACGTGTCTGAAAATCACGTGTTTGACTCGTGAAAAAAAAACATACTTTT
The DNA here is from genome assembly GCF_964263955.1 of Coregonus lavaretus. NCBI lineage: Eukaryota > Metazoa > Chordata > Actinopteri > Salmoniformes > Salmonidae > Coregonus > Coregonus lavaretus. The sequence goes on from NW_028156671.1 coordinate 6,268, forward strand.
GCAGGCTTTAACCCCGAGCCTCTGGGAAAATGTGTTCTATTTGTGCGGATGGAGCATGCAAAGGGTCAGAGGTCAAATTCCCAGTACAATGACTCTTTCTCTTCTGTTGTGTTGTCCATCAGGCTGTACTTTGACCTCAGATGCACTATATATACAAAAGTATCTGGACAACCCTTCAAATTAGTGGATTCGGCTATTTCAGCCACACCCGTTGCTGACAGGTGTATAAAATCGAGCACACAGCCATGCAATCTCCATAGACAAACATTGGCAGTAGAATGGCCTTACTGAAGAGCTCAGAGCTCAGTGACTTTCAACGTGGCACCGTCATAGGATGCCACCTTTCCAATAAGTCAGTTCGTCAAATTTCTGCCCTGTTAGATCTGCCCCGGTCTAGGAGCAACCACGGCTCAGCCGCGAAGTGGTAGGCCACACAAGCTCACAGAATGGAACCGCCGGGTGCTGAAGCGCGTAGAGCGTAAAAATTGCCTGTCCTCGGTTGCAACGCTCACTACCGAGTTCCAAACTGCCTCTGGAAGCAATGTCAGCACAATAACTGTTCGTCGGGAGCTTCATGAAATGGGTTTCCTTGGCAGAGCAGCCGCACACAAGCCTAAGATCACCATGCGCAATGCCAAGCGTCGGCTGGAGTGGTGTAAAGCTCACCGCCATTGGACTCTGGAGCAGTGGAAACGCGTTCTCTGGAGTGATGAATCACGCTTCACCATCTGGCAGTCCGACCAGACAAATCTGGGTTTGGCAGATGCCAGGAGAAAATGCACAAAGTGAGGTCCATACAGAAATGGTTTGTCAAGATCGGTGTGAAAGAACTTGACTGGCCTGCACAGAGCCCTGACCTCAACCCCATCGAACACCTTTGGGATTAATTGGAATGCCGATTGCAAGCCAGGCCTAATTGCCCAGCATCAATGCCAAACCTCACTAATGCTCTTGTGGCTGAATGGAAGCAAGTCCCCGCAGCAATGTTCCAACATCTAGTGGAAAGCCTTCCCAGAAGAGTGGAGGCTGTTATAGCAGCAAAGGGGGGGACCAACTCCATATTAATGCCCATGATTTTGGAATTAGATGTTTGATGAGCAGGTGTCCAAATACTTTTGGTCATGTAGTGTACCTATGTACACAGTGAGGATCTGCTTCTATGAAGGTTGAGAGACACCATAACGAATCTCAGCTGTAGATCACCTGCTGGGTGTCGATAAACAGTGGCCATTCAACATGTAGAATAATCTGGAAATCAACAACAAATTGATGGCTGATGTTCTGTGATCAGAGGAGACAGATTACCCACAATGCTTTTTAACCACTCAGACACTGTCTGTTTTGTCCTTAGTCACCAGATTATCAAGTTTCTGGTGCCAGAATATGTTGACACTGACCGATTTAATAATAATAATATGCCGTTTAGCAGACGCTTTTATCCAAAGCAATTTACAGTCATGTGTGCATACATCTTTACGTATGGGTGGTCCCGGGGATCGAACCCACTACCCTGGCGTTACAAGCGCCATGCTCTACCAATTGAGCTACAGATTTCACTGTCTGTCTTCAGTTATTTGTAATTCATTATGTTTATTTGAACAGGGACAATGCACAACAAAACATACGTCTCAGAAGTGAGAAGTGATGCGTTGACAAACGATCGGCTGTCGTGGGCTGCTCACCTCACCGCTCTCATTCTGTCTTGCTTCAGCAGGTTGGATCAGAAGCAGCTAAATCTTCAGGAAGCTTCAAAATTGCAAAGGAAATGGGGAGCGATGGGGTTTTCCTGGCCACTGTGCCCTGCTTAATGAGGCCACTTTGTTTATAAAAAAGCCCCCCCCAAAAAAAAAAGTTAATGAATCCATACCGGAGAATAATAATTCATAATAGATCAATACTATATTTCCGCCCTGGTCACATGCTTCATCTGTCAACTGTCACATAGACGTAGAGTCTGGTCTGCTTGTTAGAGGCAAGGGACTGTTCTGAATGGGCATAATAAACATCCCTTTTAGTTGGAATATTACGCAATAATCTCTTAATCAGGCACATCACATCATGTCAGAATTATGGACACGGATTCCACTGTTCAACTGTTGAAACACATCATAACATAAACATATAGGTATTGATGACTGTATCTGCTCAGTTCATCTCCCTTTAGAATCTTAGAATTCCAAGGAGTACATTTGAATGCAGTCATTGACCACGTCCCAAACGGCACCCCTATTCCCTCTTTAGTGCACTACTTTTTTACCAGGTTCCAGCTCAAAAAGTAGTGCACTAAATAGTGAATAGGGTGCCATTTGGGGCACAAACAATGTACTCTCTGTCTGTTGATGTGCTTTTCCATAAATGTCGCCTAAGTGTTGCTAAAAGTAATCAGTTGTTAAACTTAAAAACTGCAGGAATTTTTGACAGATGCAAGTCATGGTGTGTGTGGAGGATTGCGACCAAGTGTATGTACGTCCCAAATGGCACCCTATTCCCTACATAGTGCACTACTTTTGACCAGAGCCCTATGAGCCTTGGGCAACAGTAGTGCACTATAAAGGGAATAGGGTGTCATTTGACACACTGGCTAAGTTTGACCTACTTGATGGCATTCTAGCCCAGGAAAACAAGATGGGTGGAATGCATCCACCACTACTAGAAGTAGGGCAGGACACTGTCTAAAAGCTTATAGGAAAAATCCGTGGAATTCTTTGCTGCTATTTTTGATTCCGTCATGAAAGGTGTGACTATCCTGCTAAAGCTCAACATAAAATCACCTGCAATAGCGTAGAGAGAATGAATTAATGAATTGTAGTTTAATTTAACAGGGAATTGCATCAATTAGAGATGAATCATATGGATATATCTATATAAGGGATATGATGAGCTTTTGTTTCCTCACACGTTGTGTTCAAATAGAAATCCTCCCCAGCAAGATGCGGAGACCATCTACAGCAGTGCTATCAGACACCATCAAGGTCCTTCACTAGCGCTCTGTACTGAACAGGAAATGCAGTGTGTGCCAAATGGCGAGGGCTTAGCTTGTGTTGAAGGGTATGACTGAAAAGGACACACCTTCGTCTCAACAAGGGGCGGGAGGGCACCAACCACCCAGAAGTCCCATCACATGGGTTGTGTGTTCCAATTGGCACCCTATTCCCTGTGTTGTGCACTACTTTTGACCTGAGTCCTATGGGCCTTGGTAAAAGTAGTGCACTAGGGAATAGTGTGCCATTTTGGGATGCAAGCATGCCGTGGGCAAACAGAGACCTTCCTTCTGTAAAGGGGGTGACAGGAATAACAGTAGTAGCCGCGTCCAGCAGCAGGATCCCGCACGGTGAAGGGCATCACGGTGTCTGAATGATGTCACGGCCCCTGTGAATGTGGCGGTAACATGATGCGGAGCGCCTGCACGGGATTATCATCTCTGCCAGCAGGGCTTCTTCTGTCCAAAATGGTGGCTCTGCAGTGCTCCCCCCTAGCTTCCCCTGGCCTGAGGGCCCCCCTGTTCATAGCTGTAACGGGGAAACTTAAGATCACTAAAGATTATATTTTAGATGTATTGTGATCGATTCAATGTGTAGCATATTTACAGTCTCTGTACCCTGCATGACTGAATGGATTGTATGACGAGACTGAATAGCTTCACCTCCTTTCCCAGCTTCAGAAAACCTGCAGTATGTCCAGGATGCATGGCTGTCTATTCTGTGATATAATCTCAACCCTTTCATAACTTGTCTATTCTGTGCTATAATCTCAACCCTTTAATAACTTGTCTATTCTGTGATATAATCTCAAATCCCATCTGCTGATGGGGAATAGGGTGCCATTTGAGATGCATCCGTGTTTATCTGTAACATTGCATTGGACAACATCATGAATATAGTCAGGTCAGAGGTGAGGGGTCACCATGAATATAGTCAGGACAGAGGTGAGAGATTAAAACCTATGGAATGTTGGCTGTGAAAAGTACAGCAACTCAACTGAAGTGGATCTCCCTTGTTGCAGTTCTGGAGAAATCCCTCATCCAAATATTGGGTTAGCCCCCGGTATAATATCTGAACTGGACCCAGACAGGAAACCTGAAAAATGTGGTTCCTTAGATGTTTTCCAAATCCAAATGGTACCCTATTGCCTAAATAGTGCACTACTTTTGTCCAGCGCCTTATGGACCCTGGTCAAAAGTAGTGCACTATAATGGAAATAGGGTGCCATTTGGGACAAACACCTTAATAACGACATCCAGTGACAGCACACTTGGTTTAAGGCCTAATGCTCAGACTACAATCTACAGAGAGTGGAAGGTACTCCATAGCAGCAGCTAACAATGACTTTATTTTCAACTAAAAGGTCATAAGAACGATGCAAAACAAGAAGAGGCTCTGCTGCCATCTAGCTGTCTGTCTCTGTAATGGCAGTAGTAATAGCCATATCATTACACTATTTCAATGTATTCTTCAGCGCTTTGAGCAATCAGACTAACGGCGTGACAGTCTTTAAAATATATGTTAACAAATAAATTGCAGGAAAGTGTTGGTCATATCACGTAGACAACGGCTATACATCTGTCAAGTCATCTTGGTCCCTATGGTTTTAGTGATGAAATGAAATAGTGGACATCCAGCCACGATTGAGCGTGTATATAGAAAGGCTGCATTTACAAAAGCAGCCCAAATCTTTTGCCAATAATTGGGCAAAAGATCAGAATTAGGCTGTGTGTAAATGCAGCCAAATGTGTGCACTTGTTCACTTCCCTTCTTCAAAGAGAGTTCATATAGGTTTTCCATCCTCTCTACCTTCATGGATTTGAAAGGAAATGACTACATGGAAACTCCCTCTATCTAGCCCATGGGGTGTCAAACATACGGGTGGTTTGAGAAAAATAAACTTTCAAAATGAATAAATGCGAATCGAAACTGTGTATAACCCGTTAAATCCGGAGCGGTTGTTTTGGGCCCTGTCTGTGTCTTATTTTTACAAAATAAACTCGATAACTTGAAAGGCCTGATTGCTTGGGTCATTTAAAGATGTCGGGCTTGAAAATCGCCAAGAGACGTCATGGGATCTAATACTGCAATCTAGTGGATGAACTGGGAATCAGACGGGATATATTTACATCAATGGGTAGATCGAGACTTCAGCTTTCTCCTCATATGTATATCAAGGCATGGCACAAGCCCTGCACTTTTAAAATGGCCGTGTTCCTATGGGAATTTGCACGTTTACAGTGCCACCATTTGGTAAACGATCTGAAAAAATATTTTCTTTATTTTTAAGCAGACGCTCTTATCCAGAGCGATTTACAGGAGCCGTTAGGGTTAAGTGCCTTGCTCAAGGGCACATTGACATTTTTCACCTAGGGGCACATCAACATTTTTCACCTAGTTCGCTCGGGGATTCGAACCAGCGACCTTTCAGTTACCGGCCCAACGCTCTTAACCACCCTTCCGTTCTTCACTGTCTCCACACATATGCTTCCCCATGTACCACTCCAACTTTACTTGTTTCTATCTGTCTACCACCCACGCATTGTCTATCCATTCTACAGCCTCTTCTCCCGTATCCCTCAATCCCTGCCTGCTGTCCCAGCTACACCTCTGTAGAAGCGGGCAACAAAAGATCGGGTCCCTCTCTTCTAGAATGTGCAGAAAACTGTTCCTCTCCTCCTCACTCCATGACTCAAACCATTGGGGTCCAGAGGCGCAGTTGGCACTCAAATATATTTGGTGGGCTGTCCTTAACCTGTAGCGTATTGAGCGACTCGAGGAGGGTACACGCTTTCCCTGGCACAGCTTTACCCAACAGGTCCTGCAGAAACCGTTCCCTCTGGGGCAGTGGCCCCAGCTCAGGAACCAGCTCAATACACAACGCGGCTCCTGAAGGGTTACGTAGGAGAATGGCAGGGGCTCTCTGCCTGCCGCTGAGTTCAGATAGGTACAATATAGGTTCTCCAAGCTGGGAGGCACTAAACCCTGTGGTACTGACGGAAAGTCTGTCTGGCTGGGGGGAAGACGAACTGGACAGCGTGCAGAGCCAACCCTGCCCAGCAGTGTTAGCTGTATCCAGTGTGTTGCTACTGATGCTGGGTGGGTGTGTGTTGCTGGACAGGGTGCCAGCTGCTGGGGGCATCATGCCAGGGGGCTGCTGGTTTGAGCCTTGATTGACATGGAAGAACCAGGACATCAGTCACGTTCTTCTTATTTTCAACATGTTGCAACCTCCAACTGAGTGTAGTTTTGTAACAGTAATTGGTGACATATTTTATTTCAAACCTAGACTTTCAAATCTCTTATTCCCCAACATGGGGACATTTGGGGGACCCCTGTACGTTTTTTTTGGGGGGCTGCTGTATTTTGGCCTCTGTAGTAGTCACATTGTAGTAGTTCTAACAGTACTAAGCATGTGTTTGTAGGACTTTTAACCGAAATGTACTTTGTGACCGTAGTATTCAATATTATGCATTGTTAAGAGAATGCCACCAGAGGGCGTTAGAGTTTAAGAGGTTAAATGATAATGGTCCTGCATTCATACAGTTTCTTGACTGTTTTCCAGCTCACTGATTATCGCCGAAATGAAAAAATAATTCAGCGCCGCCCTCCATACTCTTTCTTATTATGCCTCAGTGTCCGGACCTCATTGAAGACCGAATGCGCTCCCCGGGTGGCATCTTTATATTTATATTTTATTTAACCTTTATTTAACCAGGAAAGTCAGTTAAAAGAAGAACATTCTTACTTACAATGATGGCCTAGCCCCATACCAACACCAATCCAATGCTTTTACATTTGTGGGGAGTAGTGAAGGAAACAAGTCCACACTTCAGGGGGAAGTTATTGTGAGGTGTACAGGTGTTAAAACCTCCCCCGCGACCAGCCAATCGTTTCGCAGATACGATTGACTCCCTCCCGTTTGTGATTGGTCAAGGATTTACACAATTCTCTCCGACGATTGGACGAAAAAATGGGGAGCTCCTATTCGTTTTTCCGGCTTGTGTGTTGTTGAAAAGAGAAGACGAATGCCTGGGAAAGAAATTTACTCTACGAATACGGTATTTTAGCATGTCTTTTTGTGCGAATGTATAGTCAAAGCTTTGTCGAAAAAAAGCTTCCCCCAACTTACTTGGGGATTCTAGAAATATTGTAAGAAGCTAAGTTGTTCACCCAATGTTTGTTTAGCGATAGCTTCAGCTAGCCAGCTATCCTTACCTAGCAATTTTGCAAGGTTAACCATCTGGATATGCGATCAAAACTAAACGTTAACGTTATGCATACGTTTTATTTGAGAGCGACTGTGGTCGCTGCCATCGGTTGTGATACTGTCAAAGCAGAAAGGCACATTCTTGAGAGCAGTGCCTATTCGGTGATTATCAAGTTACTCCTAACGGCTGTATAGTTAGCCAGGGTTTCATAGTAACTAGCTTACCAGAAGATACCGACCCTACCGTTACGCTCGTTTACGCTGAGCTGCACTGGGGTTGGAACGCAATCGTGGTGACATTAAGACACCAGGGAGCTGGCGCGAGATATGGGTCGGGAAACGTTGCTCAATACAGGAATGGGATATGCCACTGTACTCCAAATTGGACCTTTATCCACACTGCTCCATCTAGAAGATTGAAATACTGCTGGTTTTCCCGTAAAACTGCCCGCTAGCAGGAGCCACCGCAACCATTTTGGAATGGCAGTGGCAGCCAATCAGCTCCTTTGTTGTTCAACACAGCGCGCCATTCAATAATGGCAGCGGTGGCTACTGCAATCTAGCATGAAGACAAAGAGGGTGGTTTTCCAGGAAAACCAGCAGTGTTTCAATCATCTCGTGGATAAAGGTACAATTTGAGGTACAGTGGCGTATCCCATCCTAGCCCAAGATGTACTCTTAAGGAACCTAACGTTACCGTTGCTCCTTAAGGTCCAAGGACTGTATGTTATTTTCAGAGGTAGACTGGTTCTGGCAGCCAAAACAGCCAAATACTCCATCTAAACGTGAATCGATTCTCAATTGCGATACGGTTCTAGAAATGTAAAGCCCTTTACTTTCATATCACATCCAAATTATTTTCACAAATGCAAAATACACACTTACTGTACACTGTTTTAACCGGCTGTGTCACAGTTGCAGTCGACAGTATTTTTCAGTGACAACACATTTCTGGCGGCCTTCTTCCGTTACACACAGGTGTCAGAGCGTGCTAGATAGCTAATTACCACAGGTGGTTCCTTCTTCCGTCTGTCTAACTAGCGAAAATCATAAGCTGCTAACACAACTTGCTAAGAAAATACAAACTAGCTGTTTGCAGATATAAGATGCACACACTAATAGTGTAATTATAGAACGCTTGTGGATTTATATTAAGAAGCAAAGTGGAAACGGCATCGTAGTCATCAACACTGTTGCATGTACTGCATTGACCATGCCAGACTGAACGCAAGTGTCTCGTGGTCAAGCGACAACAAATGCGCTCCTTGAGTGACGGGGGGTGGGGAAATCGGCATGGAGAGCGGAGAGAGATGACTCAAGTAGTGGAGTATAAAAAAATAAACTATAAAAATGGACATTACACACAGCGTATCACATTTTAACAAACCAAACATTAAAATGCTGTTATAGAAGGTAAAGTAAAAACACCAATTGGGTCCGTGCATCAATACCGTTATATAGTAACATACAGTACACCGCCCAGCCCTAACTGAGAGTCATGATCAAGGGCTAATCCCATCCCTGCATTGAGGTATGTTTTCCGACTATTATCTCACACCGGCAACTATTATTGCGTTCCAACCCCAGTGCAGCTCAGTGTAAACAAGCGTAATGGTAGGGTCGGTATCTTCTGGCGAAGTAACCAGCTAGCTAGAATGTACCACCCCCGTCTTTTTTTCATTCTGTTTGAATTTCACAAATTGCTTGGAACGTTTCATTGATCGCAGACGGAGCAATGATATGTAAAAAAGGCTTCAGCTTACACTCATTTCCGTTGCACACAAAGGGTAGCTGAGCTCCGTGTGAATGAAAGACGGGATACTGAGTTTAGTGAGACTTGGCTAGTGCCGCTAGAATGGGCTTTTTCTCAATTCATCTTTACTTGATTCAAGGGCTATGACGGTCATGACATTTGCGTTGACTGTCGTGGATTCCTCACAACCTCTCCCCCCTTCTCCTCACAACCTCTCCCCCCCTTCTCCTCACAACCTCTCCCCCCTTCTCCTCACAACCTCTCCCCCCCTTCTCCTCACAACCTCTCCCCCCTTCTCAAAAGCCATTGAGGGGAGGGACCTTGGACCTTATCCGTCAATACATTTGACGAGATAAGGGAAAAAATGAATTGAGAAAGAGGCGTGATTTCTTTAAAAAAAATATATATATATATATATATAATGGTTGTTCTATCCTCTTCCCTTCTAGGATAGTGAAAGATGAGTTCTCAGCCATTTTCTAGACCTGGAATGCCTGCTCAGACTAATCCTGGTGGAAAACCGGTCTCTGCCAATCAGTCATCCAACCAGCCAGGTGAACATTAATATTGAATAATGCGTGTTCCTAATGGCGTCCTATTCCATATATCAGGGGTTCTCAAACTTTTTTGGGCCGTGGGAAGAAACATTTTAAAGGCCCGCCTCTTGTCATCGGAGATTACATTTTGCAGTTTTCAAGCAAATTTCCTGCAATTCTACTCATTTTTCCATGAGGCAGAGACAACTTTGTGATTTTAAAGCTTAAATTACAGTACTGTGGATACCAATATCCCTGTGAGCCTCCCAGGTCCATGTTGCCCGGGGTTAAAAACACAAATTGTAAAAAATAAATAAAAAAAGGGCACTCCTCTTTTCCCATTAGCACTGACTTTGTTGTTAAATACTTTGAGGGAAAATGTACTTCATACGATAGCTAGGTGAGACAATCACATATCACAATCTTAAGATGAATGCACTAACTAACTAAGTCGCTCTGGATAAGCGCGTCTGCTAAATGGCTAGAATGTAATGTAAATTAATAATGTTACATTGTATGGTATTACATCCTCTGAACTTATTCTATGGATTCCTTGGCCAGAATTAATGTAATCTGTTAATATTCAGTGTATATATATATATATATATATATATACAGTACCAGTCAAAAGTTTGGACACACTTACTCATTCAAGGGTTTTTCTTTATTTTAATTTTTTTACTATTTTCAACATTGTAGAATAATAGTGAAGACATCAAAACTATGAAATAACACATATGGAATCATGTAGTAACCAAAAAAGGGTTGAGTCATTGTCCTGTTGAAAAACAAATGATAGTCCCACTAAGCCCAAACCAGATGGGATGGCGTATCGCTGCAGAATGCTGGTTAAGTGTGCCTTGAATTTTAAATAAATCACAGATAGCATCACCAGCAAAGCACACTCACACCATAACACCTCCTCCTCCATGCTTTATGATGGGAACTACACACCACGTCTCACAAAGACACAGCGGTTGGAACCAAAAATCGCCAATTTGGACTCCAGACCAAAGGACACATTTCCACCGGTTTAATGTTCATTGCTCGTGTTTCTTGGCCCAAGCAGGTCTTCTTCTTCTTATTGGTGGCCTTTAGTAGTGTTTTTTTTTGCAGCAATTCGACCACGAAGGCCTGATTCACGCAGTCTCCTCTGAACAGTTGATGTTGAGATGTCTGTTACTTGAACTCTGTGAAGCATTTATTTGGGCTGCAATTTCTGGTAACTCTAATGAACTTATCATCTGCAGCAGAGGTAACTCTGGATCTTCCATTCCTGTGGCGGGCCACTCAAGGACATTCAGAGACTTGCCCCGAAGCCACTCCTGCGTTGTCTTGGCTGTGTGCTTGGGGTTGTTGTCCTGTTGGCAGGTGAACCTTCGCCTCAGTCTGAGATACTGAGCGCTCTGGAGCAGGTTTTCATCAAGGATCTCTCTGTACTTTGCTCCGTTCATCTTTCCCCTTGATCCTGACTAGTCTCCCAGTCCCTGCTGCTGAAAAACATCCCCACAGCATGATGTTGCCACCACCATGCTGCCACCACCATGCTTCACCATAGGGATGGTGCCAGGTTTCCTCCAGACGTGACACTTGGCATTCAGGCCAAAGAGTTCAATCTTGGTTTCATCAGACCAAAGAATCTCGTTCCTCATGGTCTGGAATGTGCTTTAGGTGCCTTTTGGCAAACTCCAAGCGGGCTGTCATGTGCCTTTTACTGAGGAACTGCTTCCGTTTGGCCACTCTACCATAAAGGCCTGATTTGATGGAGTGCTGCAGAGATGGTTGTCCTTCTGGAATGTTCTCCCATCTCCACAGAGGAACATTGGAGCTCTGTCAGCGTGACCATCGGGTTCTTGGTCACCTCCCTGACCAAGGCCCTTCTCCTCCGATTGCTCAGTTTGGCCGGGCGGCCAGCTCTAGGAAGAGTCTTGGTGGTTCCAAACTTTTTCCATTTAAGAATGATGGAGACCACTGTGTTCTTGGGGACCTTCAGTGCTGCAGAAATGTTTTGGTACCTTTCCCCAGATCTGTGCCTCGACACAATCCTGTCTCGGAGCTCCACAAACAATTCCTTCGACCTCATGGCTTGATTTTTGCTCTGACATGTACTGTCAACTGTGGGACCTTATATAGACAGGTTTGAGCCTTTCCAAATCATGTCCAATTAATTGAATTTTCCACAGGTGGACTCCAATCAAGTTGTAGAAACATCTCAAGGATGATCAATGGAAACAGGATGCACCTGAGCTCAATTTCGAGTCTCATAGCAAAGGGCCTGAATACTTATGTAAATAAGGTATTTCCGTTTTTTAAAATACATTTGAAAAAGAAAAGAAAGCGCTGTTTTCGCTTTGTCATTATGGGGTATTGTGTGTAGATTGATGAGGAAAATTGTTTTCTTTAATCCATTTTAGAATAAGGCTGTAACATAACAAAATGTGGAAAAGTCAAGGGCTCTGAATACTTTCCGAATGCACTGTATATTTACATTTTACATTTTAGTCATTTAGCAGATGCTCTTATCCAGAGCGACTTACAGGAGCAATTAGGGTTAAGTGCCTTGCTTAAGGGCACATCGACAGATTTTTCACCTAGTCGGCTCAGGGATTAGAACCAGCGACCTTTCGGTTACTGGCACAACGCTCTTAACCACTAAGCTACCTGCCGCCCTATTATATATTCTCAGAGCTGTGACTCTCCACTGTAACTAGGACAACATTTTGAGCAACGGTCATATGCTTGTGCTCTCCCTCCTCTGTGCTCAAGGGGCTCCTCAGCCAACAACCAAACTGGGACAGGCTGATACACTACACTGCCTTCAGAAAGTATTCACACCCCTTGACTTTTTAAATATACCATTTGTGTCAGTGGCCTACACACAATAACCCATATAGTCAAAGTGGAATTATGTTTTTTATCAATTCATTAAAAATGAAAGCTGAAATGTCTTGAGTCAATAAGTATTCAACCCCTTTTGTTATGGCAAGCATAAATAAGTTCAGGAGTAAATATTTGCTTAAAAAGTCACAATAAGTTGCATGGACTCACTTTGGTGCAATAAGAGTGTTTAACATTTTATTTTTTAAAGACTCATCTTTTATTTTATACCTCCTTTTTGTCCCCAATTATGGTTACGATCTCATCGCTGCAACTCCCCAACGTGCTCGGGATAGGTGAAGGTCGAGTAGTGCGTCCTCTGAAACCGCACACCGCACTGTTTTTATACACTGCTCCCTCGACCCGGAAGCCAGCCGCACCGACGTGTCGGAGGAAACACCGTTCAACTGACGACCGAAGTCAGCTTGCAGGAGTCGCTGGAGCGCAATGAGCCAAGGAAATCCCCCCCGGTCAAACCCTCCCATAACCCGGACGACGCTGGGCCAAACCCTCCGATAACCCGGACGACGCTGGGCCAAACCCTCCCATAACCCGGACGACGCTGGGCCAATTGTGCGCCGCCCTATGGGATCGAACCCAAGGCTGTAGTGGCGCCTCACTGCAGTGCCTTAGTCCGCTGGATTACCACGTACAATTATCTGTAAGGTCCCTCAGTCGAACAGTGAATTTCAACCACAAAGACCAGGGAGGTTTTCCAATGCCTCGCAAAAGGCACCTATTGGTAGATTTGGTAAAAAATAAAAAAAACAGACATTGAATATCCCTTTGAGCATGGTGAAGTTATTAATTACATTTTGGATGGTGTATCAATACACCCAGTCACTACAAAGATACAGGCGTCCTTCCTAACTCAGTTGCTGGAGAGGAAGGAAACCCCTCAGGGATTTCACCATGAGGCCAATGGTGACTTTAAAACAGTTCGAGTTTAATTGCTTTGATAGGAGAACCTGAGGATGGATCAACAACATTTTAGTTACTCCACAGTACTAACCTAAATGAGAGTGAAAAGAAGGAAGCCTGTACAGAAGAAAAAAATCCAAAACATGCATCCTGTTTGCAATAAGTAATACTGCAAAAAATGTGGCTAAGAACTTTATGTCCTGAACACAAAGCGTTATGTTTGGGGCAAATCCGACACAACACGGAGTACCACTCTTCATATTTTCAAGCATGGTGGTGGCAGCATCATGTTATGGGTTTTGCTTGTCATCGGCAATGACTTCAGAGTTTTGGAATAGAGCGAAGTACAGCAAAAATCCTAGAAGAAGAATCTGGTTCAGTCGGCTTTCCAACAGACACTGGGCGACAAATTCAACTTTCAGTAGGACAATAACCTAAAACACAAGGCCAAATCTACACTGGAGTTGCTTACCAAGAAAACATTGAATGTTCCTGAGTGGCCTAGTTACTAGGCTTGTGCCACAGGATGGTTTTTCAATACCGTTGAAACTATTTCTTTGAGGTTTTTCAATACATTGTAATATTTGTAGCAATTTTTTAAGTAATTACCTGCAGTCAATGCGATAGGAGATAAAGCAGATTGCGTTCTTATTTCACCCGTCACGTTATTTTACATTATGAAGCTTACCGTAGTTCCCCAGAACGGTTGAGCCAGTCACGTGTTTGTTTGTAAATAGCACAACTGGAGAAAGCGGGAGCTGGTGAGTCCAGCTGTGTATTGACAGGGGGCGCGTTTTATATTTAAAGCCAAGTGTTTTTTTTTTTCTTCATTTGAGGGATCAGGGACGTGCAACTATAGTTTTCCTTCACAGAAAATACATTAGTGCAAAACATTTGGCAGAAAATAGCTTCATTTTCATCAGAAGTTTAACGCTATTTGGGTGGCAGCCGCACAAGTAAATGATCTTACGATGAAAAGGCAAGGTCTTTTTTTTTAAAAAAAAATTCAAAAACAATTAATGGCCATCACATTTCTAATGTTTAGGCCTACCTATCATAGAAAGAATGATAGCCAGCTACATTTCCTAATGTTTTGCTCAAAGTTAATCTTGCATTTTACCGGAGAAAAGTTGGCTGGCTGCACCGCGAAAAGTAGCTAAACATCAGCTAAAGAGCTGCTGATAGAAGGCCTTTAGTGGAGAAGAGCAACTGAAGCACAGAATTTGTTTGACGCCGAGCAGAAATTACAATAAGAAGCATTTTAGAGCTGCATTTACAAAACGCAGCAAGATATTTCTTATGCATTTTATATATTTTTTTTCCCTGCATGAAAAACGCTGAATTCTGCTTTAACACGACCCCTATGTTTAACTTGCTAGCTTTATAAGTGGCTGAATTAATAAGGTGACAGGCATCATTTTGTGTTAGCTTTCTGCCGTGTTTGAGAAGTCAAAGCCCATTGGATGAGTTATTAGAACAGCTGCTATTTAGATTTTCTTGTGTTTTTTCTCCTCTCAGTTCTTGGCTGTCTAAATCGCTATTACTGGGCTTTTTCCCCCCCCGTGTGTTGGCGCCCCCTTGTGTACTAAATCGGTAATACCGTAAATCCCAGGGTGAGAGAAGGACGGTATGACGATATGAAAATCTGGATACTGCCCAACCCTACTAGTTACAGTTTTGACTTAAATCGTCTTGAAAATCTATGGCAAGACTTGAAAATGGCTGTCTATCGATGATCAACCAACTTGACAGAGCTTGAATAATTTTTTTAATAATAATGTGCAAATATTGTACTATCCAGGTGTGCAAAGCTCTTAGAGACTTACCCAGAAAGACTCACAGCTGTAATCGCTGCCAAAGGTAATAACGTATTGACTCAGGGGTGTGAATACTTATGTAAATACGTATTTTCTGTATTTCATTTTCAGTACATTTGCTAACATTTCAAAAAAACATGTTTTCACTTTGTCATTATGGGGTGTTGCATGTAGAGAGGAGTGAGAAATTCAGGCTGTAACACAACGAAATGCGTTAAGTCAAGGGGTATGAATACTTTCTGAAGGCGCTGTACTTTCATAGCATCCAAGATGGCATAGCAATGCTGTCGTGTTTTCTGTAGTGTCCTCGTGTAAATAGTTTTTTGTATTTTTCGTATATATTTCTCAATCTCACTTTCCATCCTTTAACTAAGTATACTTTCCTGCAACCCGCCTCACCCAATGTGGAACGAATTCTATTATTTCTTCATACATTTTTATCCAGAACCTCTGGCTGAAACTAGCCAGCTAACTAGCTACTTGCTATTGGCCACCGTTAGCGGTCTTCACCATTGTCTGTGGCCTGCACTACCTACCTACCAGCCAGCTCTAGCCTGGACAGTTATCGACCAGTCTGCACATCGCACTATCGAGCCTGAGCATATCGGATTTTCTGCCGGAATCACTGAATCACTGGACCTTAACACCGGATCATCGCAACTAGCTAGCTGCAACCGAATGGCTGTTGTCGTTGTTGGCTAACCCCAGTTAGCCTTGAGCTAGCCTCGAGCCAGGCCCATCTCCCGGCTATCTACCTCTCTGTCAACCGGATGGGACCTCCTAGTGTTGACACGGAGCCCCGCTGATCCATCACGACTGGTCTGCCGACGTAATCGTCTGATGTGGTTTCAACAGGCTTCCTGTTGCAACGACCATGAAGATCCATCTGCTAGCCCAGACCCGCTAGCACACGCAATCAACAGCCGTGCCTCCAGCTCGCCTGTAGCGTAGCAGCCACTGAACTGCTCCCGGACTCACCTATTGCTGTTCACTGGACCTTATGATCACTCAGCTACACAGCTGATGCCTGCTGGACTATTCCTTTATACGGTACCCTGTCCTGTTTATCTGTTTAGCCTCAGCCCAAACCTTCGTCGCCATTACCAGCTGTTGTCTTAGCTTTCTCGAATAACACCTGTGATTGCTTTATGCCTCTCTCTCATGTCAATATGCCTTGCCAATTGCTGTTTTGGTTAGTTCATATTGTACTATTTCACTGTAGAGCCCCCAGTCCTGCTCAACCTGTCTCAGATAGCTCCTTTGTCCCACCCCCCACACACGCGGAGAACGGCTCAATCGGTGCCTCCAGTGATGCTATCTCTTTCATCTTTACCCAATGCTTAGGTGTACCTCCACTCTACTCATATCCTTTCATATCCTTGTCTGTACATAATGCCTTGAATCTATTCTACAACGCTCGGAAATCTGCCCCTTTTATTCTCTGTACCCAACGCACTAGAAGACCAGTTCTTAAAGCCTTTAGCCGTATCCTTATTCTATTCCTCCTCTGTTCCTCTGGTGATGTAGAGGTTAACCCAGGCCCTGTAGCCCCCAGTATCACTCCTGCTCCCCAGACGCTATCATTTGTTGACTTCTGTAACCGCAAAAGCCTTGGTTTCTTGCATGTTAACATCAGAAGCCTCCTCCCTAAGTTTGAGTTATTCACTGCGTTAGCACACTCCGCCAACCCTGATGTTCTAGCAGTGTCTGAATCCTGGCTTAGGAAGGCCACCAAAGATTCTGAAATTTCCATTCCCAACATTTTCCGTCTAGATAGAACTGCCAAAGGGGGCGGAGTTGCAATCTACTGTAGAGATAGCCTGCAGAGCTCTATCATACTATCCAGGTCTGTGCCCAAACAGTTTGAGCTTCTATTTAAAAAAATCCACCTTTCCAGAAATGTCTCTCACTGTTGCCGCTTGCTACAGACCCCCCTCAGCCCCCAGCTGTGCCCTGGACACCATATGTGAATTGATTGCCCCCCATCTATCCTCAGAGTTCGTATTGCTTGGTGACCTAAACTGGGATATGCTTAACACCCCGGCCGTCATACAATCTAAACTAGATGCCCTCAATCTCACACAAATTATCAAGGAACCTACCAGGTACAACCCTAAATCTGTTAACATGGGCACCCTCATAGATATCATCCTGACTAATTTACCCTCTAAATACACCTCCGCTGTCTTCAACCAGGATCTCAGCGATCACTGCCTCATTGCCTGTGTCCGTAATGGGTCCGCGGTCAAACGACCACCCCTCATCACTGTCAAACGACCACCCCTAAAACACTTCAGCGAGCAGGCCTTTCTGATTGACCTGGCCTGGGTATCCTGGATGGAAATTTACCTCATTCTGTCAGTAGAGGATGCCTGGTTGTTCTTTAAAAGTGCTGTCCTCTCCATCTTAAATAAGCATGCCCCATTAAAAAAATTCATGAACAGATATAGCCCCTGGTTCACCCCAGACTTGACTGCCCTTGACCAGCACAAAAACATCCTGTGGCGTACTGCATTAGCATCGAACAGCCCCCACGATATGCAACTTTTCAGGGAAGTCAGGAACCAATATACACAATCAGTTAGGAAAGCAAAGGCTAGCTTTTTCAAACAGAAATTTGCATCCTGTAGCACTAACTCCAAAATGTTTTGTGACACTGTTAAGTCCATGGAGAATAAGAGCACCTCCTCCCAGCTGCCCACTGCACTGAGGCTAGGAAACACTATCACTACCGATAAATCTACGATAATTGAACATTTCAACAACCACTTTGCTACAGCTGGCCATGCTTTCCACCTGGCTACCCCTACCCGGGACACCAGCTCTGCACCCTCTGCTGCAACTTGCCCATGCCTCCCCCGCTTCTCCTTCACCCAAATTCAGCTAGCTGATGTTCTGAAAGAGCTGCAAAATCTGGACCCCTACAAATCAGCTGGGCTAGACAATATGGACCCTCTCTTTCTAAAATTAGCAACCGAAATTGTCACAACCCCTATTACCAGCCTGTTCAACCTCTCTTTCGTATCGTCTGAGATCCCCAGAGATTGGAAAGCTGCCGCGGTCATCCCCCTCTTCAAAGGGGGTGACACTCTAGATCCAAACTGTTACAGACCTATATCCATCCTGCCCTGCCCTTCGAAAGTTTTTGAAAGCCAAGTTAACAAACAGATCACCGACCATTTCAAATCCCACCGTACCTTCTCCGCTATGCGATCTGGTTTCCGAGCTGGTCATGGGTGCACCACCGACTCTATTCTCTGTGTATATCAATGATGTCGCTCTTGCTGCTGGTGACTCTCAGATCCACCTCTACGCAGACGACACCATTTTGTATACATCTGGCCCTTCATTGGACACTGTGTTAACAAACCTCCAAACAAGCTTCAATGCCATACAACACTCCTTCCGTAGCCTCCAACTGCTCTTAAGCGCTAGTAAAACTAAATGCATGCTCTTCAATCGAATGTTGCTTGCACCCGCCTGCCCGACTAGAATCACTACTCTCGGCGGGTCCGACTTAGAATATGTGGACAACTACAAATACCTAGGTGTCTGGTTAGACCGTAAACTCTCCTTCCAGACTCACATTAAGCATCTCCAATCCAAAGTTAAATCTAGAATCGGCTTCCTATTTCGCAATAAAGCCTCCTTCGCTCATGCTGCTAAACATGCCCTTGTAAAACTGACTATCCTACTGATCTTTGACTTCGGCGATGTCATTTACAAAATAGCTTCCAACACTCTACTCAGCAAATTGGATGTAGTCTATCACAGTGCCATCCGTTTTGTCACCAAAGCCCCATATACTACCCACCACTGTGACCCGTACGCTCTTGTTGGCTGGCCCTCACTACATATTCGTCGCCAAACCCACTGGCTCCAGGTCATCTATAAATCACTGCTAGGCATATCCCCGCCTTATCTTAGCTCATTGGTCACCATAGCAACACCCACCCATAGTATGCGCTCCAGCAGGTATATCTCACTGGTCATCCCCAAATCCAACACCTCCTTTGGCCGCCATTCCTTCCAGTTCTCTGCTGCCAATGACTGGAACTAACTGCAAAAATCTCTGAAGCTGGAGACTCTTATCTCCCTCAATAACTTTAAGCATCAGTTGTCAGAGCACCTTACCGATCACTGCACCTGTAATTAGCCCACCCAACTACCTCATCCCCATATTGTTATTTATTTTGCTCATTTGCACCCCAGTATCTCTATTTGCACATCATCTTCTGCACATCTATCACTCCAGCGTTAATACTAAATTATAATTGTAATTATTTTGCACTATGGCCTATTTATTGCCTTACCTCCATAACTTACTACATTTGCACACACTGTATATAGATTTTCTATTGTGTTATTGACTGTATGTTTTGTTTATCCCATGTGTAACTCTGTGTTGTTGTTGTTTTTATCGCACTGCTTTGCTTTATCTTGGCCAGGTTGCAGTTGTAAATGAGAACCTGTTCTCAACTGGCTTACCTGGTTAAATAAAGGTGAAATAAAAATAAATAAATAAAAATAGCAGGAATCAACATAATGCATAACAGGCTATTATTGTTGACCAAATAATAGTTTTAAAACAATCTACAGGAACGTTGTGTAGCAAAATCACAGAACATTACCAACATACACAGCATACTTTTGTAAGAAGGCGGCAATGTTGGTGTTGGTAATATTTGGTTTATCGTCCCAACTCTAAAAAGGAGTGCACTATATAGTGAATAGGGTGCCATTCTCTGGTCTAAAGGAGTGCACTATATAGTGAATAGGGTGCCATTCTCTGGTCTAAAGGAGTGCACTATATAGTGAATAGGGGTGCCATTCTCTGGTCTAAAGGAGTGCACTATATAGTGAATAGGGTGCCATTCTCTGGTCTAAAGGAGTGCACTATATAGTGAATAGGGTGCCATTCTCTGGTCTAAAGGAGTGCACTATATAGGGAATAGGGTGCCATTCTCTGGTCTAAAGGAGTGCACTATATAGTGAATAGGGTGCCATTCTCTGGTCTAAAGGAGTGCACTATATAGTGAATAGGGTGCCATTCTCTGGTCTAAAGTAGTGCACTATATAGTGAATAGGGTGCCATTTGGGACGCGACACATTCCCTAAATTGTATGTTGTGATCTGTGACGTATATATCAAAACTAACACTGTTTGTGATGAACGGTTCCCCAGCGGGAGCAGGTGAGGACAGTAGTGGTGATGTGGACCATCCGACCAGCAGCAGGAGTGGAAGGAGAGAAGACAGATCCTATCCCCAGGTCAGTGGATACTCTAGTTCCCTCAAACTCTGGACCTCCAAGCCAGTTCCACTGTGTTTTTTCACAGTTTCCCTCTAATCAGGGACTGATTATAGACCTGGGACACCAGGTGGTGTAATTAATTATCAGGTAGAACAGAAAAAGCAGCAGGCTCTGGACCTCGTAGGGTCAGAGTTGAGTACCCCCTGCTGTAGGGGATAGGGTGGCTCCGGACCTCGTAGGGTCAGAGTTGAGTACCCCCTGCTGTACGGGGATAGGGTGGCTCCGGACCTCGCAGGGTCAGAGTTGAATACCCCCTGCTGTAGGGGATAGGGTGGCTCCGGAGCTCGTAGGGTCAGAGTTGAATACCCCCTGCTGTACGGGGATAGGGTGGCTCCGGACCTCGCAGGGTCAGAGTTGAATACCCCCTGCTGTAGGGGATAGGGTGGCTCCGGAGCTCGTAGGGTCAGAGTTGAATACCCCCTGCTGTAGAGGATAGGGTGGCTCCGGACCTCGTAGGGTCAGAGTTGAAGCTCCGGACCTCGTAGGGTCAGAGTTGAATACCCCCTGCTGTAGGGGATAGGGTGGCTCCGGAGCTCGTAGGGTCAGAGTTGAATACCCCTGCTGTAGAGGATAGGGTGGCTCCGGACCTCGTAGGGTCAGAGTTGAAGCTCCGGACCTCGTAGGGTCAGAGTTGAGTACCCCTGGTCTAGTTGATAGTGTACATGTATTTGTTCGTTCCAAATGGCACCATGTTTCCTTTTATAGGACACTTGTTTTGACCAGTGCCCATAGGGTGCCATTTGGGACATAACCTATAATGTACAGATAACATGAACTGCACTTTCTCTATTTTCTCATTCATTGCAGGCTTTTTATTGTCCTGAATTCGCCATCAAACTCTTTAGTCCAAGACTAGGCTTAATCTGTCCCAGAATCCACCCCGATATGTCTTAAATCCCCATGAGGATAAGAAAGTTAATATTTCATCCCACACCCAGGTCCAGGTTCAGACCCACAACCTGCAGTCCCAGGTCCAGGTTCAGACCCACAACCTGCAGTCCCAGGTCCAGGTTCAGACCCACAACCTGCAGTCCCAGGCGGGTAAACCTGGCCAACCTGTCACCGTGTCCAACCCTCCTGTCCACCTACTGCATGCCCAGCCTGCTGCCCTCATTGACGGGCAGATGAAGGTATGAACTCTCCATGGCTCTGTCCCAAATTGTGCCCTTTTTGCTATTTAGTACACTACTTTTGACCAGGGCTCTAGTTGAAAGTAGCACACTGTAAAGGTAACAGGGTGCTATTAAAACACCCCATTTCCCTCTCTCCCCTAGCCTGATCCCAGATCTGTGTGTTGTGTATAGCCAACTATACAAGACGACGCGAACACATCTGGAACCAGGCTATCATCTGATTGAGAACTCACCCAGTCAGAGCGGAAAAGTTGATACCCCCCAAGTGTCCAAAAATATAGATTTAAAAATAGATTGATGGTCTATGTTATCTCTACCTTAAATCAAATCTATGTGTTTAGGACAGCAAATATCATAGAAAAAAACTCAACGTTTTAAGAGGACTAATAAGATTTCGGTGTGTTTTTTTTCTTCTCCCCCAGGCTGCCCTGAAATCGCTGATGCCCAGTCGTCTCATCGCCCCAGCTCCAGCCTCCAGCCAGGGCCAGGGGGGCCACATCCCTCTTCCTCTGCCCCCCAAGGTGCAGCCTGCCCTGCCTGGCCACATCACTGTCACCCTGGAGAGCAACATTGCTCCCATCTCCTCCATCCCTGTCGCGACCATCAGTGGACAGCAGGTGACTACATAGCCCTAATACATTCTCATTGACTCTGGTCTGTGATCATTGTTTTGGAAAACGCTTTATAATAACGTTCAGGAATAAGCCATTAGGGACGGTTTCCTGGACACAGATTAAGCACCAGTCAACAGACTTATCTTTGTTGAAAATGTGTTTTTAGTCCAGGTCTAGGGCTTAACCCGTGTCCAGGAAACCGCCCCATAATGCTTGAGTAACGACTGATGTTTTTTTGTCCTATTCTTAATTCAGGGCCACTCCGGTAACCGGCATCACCTCATGGCAGCTAATATCCAGATAATCAGAGCTCCTTCTGTTCCTCAACACACATTCACCTCTCACCTACCCAGAGGTATGTACTGTACCTCCCTCTAACCCACCCAGAGGTATGTACTGTACCTCCCTCTAACCCACCCAGAGGTATGTACTGTACCTCCCTCTAACCCACCCAGAGGTATGTACTGTACCTCCCTCTAACCCACCCAGAGGTATGTACTGTACCTCCCTCTAACCCACCCAGAGGTATGTACTGTACCTCCCTCTAACCCACCCAGAGGTATGTACTGTACCTCCCTCTAACCCGCCCAGAGGTATGTACTGTACCTCCCTCTAACCCACCCAGAGGTATGTACTGTACCTCCCTCTAACCCACCCAGAGGTATGTACTGTACCTCCCTCTAACCCACCCAGAGGTATGTACTGTACCTCCCTCTAACCCACCCAGAGGTATGTACTGTACCTCCCTCTAACCCACCCAGAGGTATGTACTGTACCTCCCTCTAACCCACCCAGAGGTATGTACTGTACCTCCCTCTAACCCACCCAGAGGTATGTACTGGACCTCCCTCTCACCCGCCCAGAGGTATGTACTGTACCTCCCTCTCACCTACCCAGAGGTATGTACTGTACCTCCCTCTCACCCAGCGTTTTGGGGCCCCTAAGCGACATCTGGTTTGAGGCCCCTAAGCGACATCTGGTTTGAGGCCCCTAAGCGACATCTGGTTTGAGGCCTAGCCCCCACTGTTCCACAACAAACATTCACTTCCCATTTACCCTAAGCCTATATTACTGTCAGGAGGGGAAACTTTTGACATTCTATTTTTGCTGGCGTGTTGCACTCCTCTGGCTCGGCCTCTAGAGGGAGCTCTTACCCTCTGCCTTTCGTTCTGGAAGATGTTCTCTAATCAACGTTGTGCTGTCTGTCTTCCAGGGGCGGTGGCTGCAGCAGTGATGTCCAGCTCTAAAGGGCCTGCTGTTCTCAGACCAGCATCAGGGGCCAGTGCAGCTGTTCTCAGACCAGCATCAGGGGCCAGTGCAGCTGTTCTCAGACCAGCATCAGGGGCCAGTGCAGCTGTTCTCAGACCAGCATCAGGGGCCAGTGCAGCTGTTCTCAGACCAGCATCAGGGGCCAGTGCAGCTGTTCTCAGACCAGCATCAGGGGCCAGTGCAGCTGTTCTCAGACCAGCATCAGGGGTCAGTGTAGCTGTTCTCAGACCAGCATCAGGGGCCAGTGCAGGCCCTGTTCTCAGACCAGCATCAGGGCCCAGTGCAGCTGTTCTCAGACCAGCATCAGGGGTCAGTGCAGGCCCTGTTCTCAGACCAGCATCAGGGCCCAGTGCAGCTGTTCTCAGACCAGCATCAGGGCCCAGTGCAGGCCCTGTTCTCAGACCAGCATCAGGGCCCAGTGCAGGCCCTGTTCTCAGACCAGCATCAGGGCCCAGTGCAGGCCCTGTTCAGACCACAGTACACCACATCACCCAACAGACTATTCAGGTACTTACCCCAGTTTTATTACAGCTCAATGGCATTGTTATGGTGGGAGAGTTTACAGCTCAATGGCATTGTTATGGTGGGAGAGTTTACAGCTCAATGGCATTGTTATGGTGGGAGAGTTTACAGATCAATGGCATTGGGGTTATGGTGGGAGAGTTTACAGATCAATGGCATTGGGGTTATGGTGGGAGAGTTTACAGATCAATGGCATTGGGGTTATGGTGGGAGAGTTTACAGCTCAATGGCATTGTTATGGTGGGAGAGTTTACAGATCAATGGCATTGGGGTTATGGTGGGAGAGTTTACAGATCAATGGCATTGTTATGGTGGGAGAGTTTACAGATCAATGGCATTGTTATGGTGGGAGAGTTTACAGCTCAATGGCATTGTTATGGTGGGAGAGTTTACAGATCAATGGCATTGGGGTTATGGTGGGAGAGTTTACAGCTCAATGGCATTGTTATGGTGGGAGAGTTTACAGATCAATGGCATTGGGGTTATGGTGGGAGAGTTTACAGATCAATGGCATTGTTATGGTGGGAGAGTTTACAGCTCAATGGCATTGTTATGGTGGGAGAGTTTACAGCTCAATGGCATTGTTATGGTGGGAGAGTTTACAGCTCAATGGCATTGTTATGGTGGGAGAGTTTACAGCTCAATGGCATTGTTATGGTGGGAGAGTTTACAGCTCAATGGCATTGTTATGGTGGGAGAGTTTACAGCTCAATGGCATTGTTATGGTGGGAGAGTTTACAGCTCAATGGCATTGTTATGGTGGGAGAGTTTACAGATCAATGGCATTGGGGTTATGGTGGGAGAGTTTACAGATCAATGGCATTGTTATGGTGGGAGAGTTTACAGCTCAATGGCATTGTTATGGTGGGAGAGTTTACAGATCAATGGCATTGTTATGGTGGGAGAGTTTACAGCTCAATGGCATTGTTATGGTGGGAGAGATTACAGCTCAATGGCATTGTTATGGTGGGAGAGTTTACAGCTCAATGGCATTGGGGTTATGGTGGGAGAGTTTACAGCTCAATGGCATTGTTATGGTGGGAGAGTTTACAGCTCAATGGCATTGGGGTTATGGTGGGAGAGTTTACAGCTCAATGGCATTGTTATGGTGGGAGAGTTTACAGATCAATGGCATTGTTATGGTGGGAGAGTTTACAGATCAATGGCATTGTTATGGTGGGAGAGTTTACAGATCAATGGCATTGGGGTTATGGTGGGAGAGTTTACAGATCAATGGCATTGTTATGGTGGGAGAGTTTACAGCTCAATGGCATTGTTATGGTGGGAGAGTTTACAGATCAATGGCATTGTTATGGTGGGAGAGTTTACAGCTCAATGGCATTGTTATGGTGGGAGAGTTTACAGCTCAATGGCATTGTTATGGTGGGAGAGATTACAGCTCAATGGCATTGTTATGGTGGGAGAGTTTACAGCTCAATGGCATTGGGGTTATGGTGGGAGAGTTTACAGCTCAATGGCATTGTTATGGTGGGAGAGTTTACAGCTCAATGGCATTGGGGTTATGGTGGGAGAGTTTACAGCTCAATGGCATTGTTATGGTGGGAGAGTTTACAGATCAATGGCATTGTTATGGTGGGAGAGTTTACAGCTCAATGGCATTGTTATGGTGGGAGAGTTTACAGCTCAATGGCATTGTTATGGTGGGAGAGATTACAGCTCAATGGCATTGTTATGGTGGGAGAGTTTACAGCTCAATGGCATTGGGGTTATGGTGGGAGAGTTTACAGCTCAATGGCATTGTTATGGTGGGAGAGTTTACAGCTCAATGGCATTGTTATGGTGGGAGAGTTTACAGCTCAATGGCATTGTTATGGTGGGAGAGTTTACAGCTCAATGGCATTGTTATGGTGGGAGAGTTTACAGATCAATGGCATTGTTATGGTGGGAGAGTTTACAGATCAATGGCATTGGGGTTATGGTGGGAGAGTTTACAGATCAATGGCATTGTTATGGTGGGAGAGTTTACAGCTCAATGGCATTGTTATGGTGGGAGAGTTTACAGATCAATGGCATTGTTATGGTGGGAGAGTTTACAGCTCAATGGCATTGTTATGGTGGGAGAGTTTACAGCTCAATGTCATTGTTATGGTGGGAGAGATTACAGCTCAATGGCATTGTTATGGTGGGAGAGTTTACAGCTCAATGGCATTGGGGTTATGGTGGGAGAGTTTACAGATCAATGGCATTGTTATGGTGGGAGAGTTTACAGCTCAATGGCATTGTTATGGTGGGAGAGTTTACAGCTCAATGGCATTGGGGTTATGGTGGGAGAGTTTACAGCTCAATGGCATTGTTATGGTGGGAGAGTTTACAGATCAAATGTTAACTTGCACACCATGTCTTTCTCATTTGTGGTGCAGGAAATGACTGCCCCGGTGTTGGAGTTTCTTCATTATAACAAAGATAACTCCTGCGTTCATGATTTTTCCCTCTGTAGTTGTTTGTGTTGACAGTTCAGTCAGTCATGTAGAGAAACATCGTGTGACATACAACGCTTGATACTCTCCCTCTCTTCTTCCTCCTCAGTCTCGTCCCCCTGTCACCGGCTCTACAGCGGTCCTTCCCACAGTAGTGGACCCCATCTCAGCCACCCGGAACCAGTCCCCTGTCATCAACCCAACGGTCACCCGCTCTGCAGAGATGCTGCATGGGTAAGTGGCCCAAATGCTATCCTAGCATTGATAAGGATAGTGTGGGATGTTGGCCCTTTATCTACTTACCCAGAGTCAGATGAACTGATGGTCAGGGCTCTAAATTAAACATTTTTTATTGGTAGCAGTGGTGCTCCCGACTTTAAAAAAAAGTTAGGAGCACCAGAAAATAAGATTGTGATGTAGCCTACGTGAATTCCATCTACTTCCGAAGCACATGTTGTGCCCTAGAAACGAATATGTAACCCTGTAAATACGTTTGTTTATTATAAAAAGCTAAACTGTTGATACGAATATCTGTCATTGAAATTAAAAAGTCATTTGTGGAATATTGGGTTTCTACATTGTGTTAAAAGCACTATTTTCCTATTGAAAAGTGTACACTGTCTCTTTTATAAAAAGCATCAAGGTTGATGAGGACATGCAAGAGATGGGTCATTCATTCATTGCTGTGATCATTGATCTCCTGAAGAAAACATCCCCTTTCCTTTGTTTCTGTGTCCCCGATGTTTGGATAAACTAGAGTTACCAGGTTGTTAGCTAGCTAGCCAATGAGGTAACAGGACTGAACAAGGTGTAAAACAAAGGCAGCCTGCGAGTAGTTTTATAACGCCCTGCTTTATGAATGTAAAACGCATGCAAATATATATATATATATATATATATATAATATATAGACTTCCCTTTAACCACCTGTATAAATGACAAAATGAACAATAGGACTTCTCTTTAACCACCTGTATAAATGACAAAATGTGTGTTTGTGCCCACAATGTTTAGAATTCAAATTTGAAGTTTATTGACCATGTATAATATATTGAAACAATACCCACCAGAGCTCTCACATTAAAGGGATGGTGGGTTGATGATGTCGCATTAAAGGGATGGTGGGTTGATGATGTCACATTAAAGGGATGGTGGGTTGATGATGTCGCATTAAAGGGATGGTGGGTTGATGATGTCACATTAAAAGGGATGGTGTGTTGATGATGTCACATTAAAAGGGATGGTGGGTTGATGATGTCACATTAAAGGGATGGTGGGTTGATGATGTCGCATTAAAGGGATGGTGGGTTGATGATGTCACATTAAAAGGGATGGTGGGTTGATGATGTCGCATTAAAGGGATGGTGGGTTGATGATGTCACATTAAAAGGGATGGTGGGTTGATGATGTCACATTAAAAGGGATGGTGGGTTGATGATGTCACATTAAAGGGATGGTGGGTTGATGATGTCGCATTAAAGGGATGGTGGGTTGATGATGT
This sequence comes from Coregonus lavaretus, assembly GCF_964263955.1. NCBI lineage: Eukaryota > Metazoa > Chordata > Actinopteri > Salmoniformes > Salmonidae > Coregonus > Coregonus lavaretus. The sequence goes on from NW_028156671.1 coordinate 34,152, forward strand.
CACATTAAAAGGGATGGTGGGTTGATGATGTCACATTAAAAGGGATGGTGGGTTGATGATGTCACATTAAAAGGGATGGTGGGTTGATGATGTCACATTAAAGGGATGGTGGGTTGATGATGTCACATTAAAGGGATGGTGGGTTGATGATGTCGCATTAAAAGGGATGGTGGGTTGATGATGTCACATTAAAAGGGATGGTGGGTTGATGATGTCGCATTAAAGGGATGGTGTGTTGATGATGTCACATTAAAAGGGATGGTGGGTTGATGATGTCGCATTAAAGGGATGGTGGGTTGATGATGTCGCATTAAAAGGGATGGTGGGTTGATGATGTCGCATTAAAGGGATGGTGTGTTGATGATGTCACATTAAAAGGGATGGTGGGTTGATGATGTCACATTAAAGGGGTGGTGGGTTGATGATGTCACATTAAAAGGGATGGTGGGTTGATGATGTCGCATTAAAGGGATGGTGTGTTGATGATGTCGCATTAAAGGGATGGTGTGTTGATGATGTCACATTAAAAGGGATGGTGGGTTGATGATGTCGCATTAAAGGGATGGTGTGTTGATGATGTCACATTAAAAGGGATGGTGGGTTGATGATGTCACATTAAAGGGATGGTGTGTTGATGATGTCACATTAAAAGGGATGGTGGGTTGATGATGTCACATTAAAAGGGATGGTGGGTTGATGATGTCACATTAAAGGGGTGGTGGGTTGATGATGTCACATTAAAGGGGTGGTGGGTTGATGATGTCACATTAAAGGGATGGTGGGTTGATGATGTTACATTAAAGGGATGGTGGGTTGATGATATCTTGTGCTCCCTCCTCCAGGCATCCAGGGCTGACCATCCACCCTCCTCCGGCCACCATCAGTATCCAGCGTCCCCAGGGGGCCAGGGACACGGCCACACGGATCAACCTGCCCTCCCACCCTGCCATATGGGGGCAGAAACCCCAGCCCCCCCACACCATGACACAGGTCAGAACCTGGTGAAGATAAATATTTACCTTTGGCTCTATACTCCAGCATTTTGGATTTGAGATCAAATGTTCTTATATCAGGCAACAGAATAGAATGTCACCTTTTATTTTAGGGTATTTTCATATGCATATCTGTTTTACTATTTATAAATGAAAGCACTTTTCCCTGTTGCAGGAAATGTTTAACTTGCATAGTGTATTTGAGGTTTAAAGAGGCTTCTGAAGTTTAATTTACACTTCGAAATTTCAGACTTGATTTTCCCTTACGAAAAATGTATAATTGTCCTGCTGTAGCAAACTGGCTCAAATTAAGATCCTACATCTGTATTTGGACAAAATTCACTTATAGTGTATTAAAATAAAAGTGACTCCAAAATGACAATACATTATTCACCATTCACTTTCTATTGGGCAAAATACAGTTCGAAACACGGCAGGTAGCTTAGTGGTTAAGAGCGTTGTGCCAGTAACCGAAAGGTCGCTGGTTCTAATCCCCGAGCCGACTAGGTGAAAAATCAGTCGATGTGCCCTTGAGCAAGGCACTTAACCCTAATTGCTCCTGTGTAGCTAGGGGTAAAGTGACTATGCATAGATAATAAACAGAGAGTAGCAGCAGTGTAAAAACAAAGGGGGGGAGTCAATGTAAATAGTCCGGGTGGCCATTTGATGAATTGTTCAGCAGTCTTATGGCTTGGGGGTAGAAGCTGTTAAGGAGCCTTTTATGACCTAGACTTGGCGTTCTGGTACCACTTGCTGTGCGGTAGCAGAGAGAACCCAGTGGGTGACTGGAGTCTTTGAGATTTTTTTGGGCCTTCCTCTGACACCGCCTGGTATAGAGGTCCTGGATGGCAGGAAGCTTGGCCCCAGTGATGTACTGGGCCGTACGCACCCTCGCCTGTAGTGCCTTGCGGTCGGAGGCCGAGCAGTTGCCATACCAGGCAGTGATGCAACCAGTCAGGATGCTCTCGATGGTGCAGCTGTATAACTCTTTTGAGGATTTGCCAAATATTTTCAGTCTCCTGAGGGGGAATAGGCTTTGTCTTGCCCTCTTCACGACTGTCTTGGTGTGTTTGGACCATGACAGTTTGTTGGTGATGTGGACACCAAGGGACTTGAAAGTTCTCGACCCGCTCCACTACAGCCTCGTCGATGTGAATGGGGGCGTGTTCGGCCCTCCTTTTCCTGTAGTTCACGATCAGCTTCTTTGTCTTGATCACGTTGAGGGAGAGGTTGTTATCCTGGCACCACACTGCCAGGTCTCTGACCTCCTCCCTATAGTCTGTCTCAGACAGGAGGGGACTAAGCATGCACCCCTGAGGGGCCCCCGTGTTGAGGATCAGCGTGGCGGATGTGTTGTTACCTACCCTTACCACCTGGGGGCGGCCCGTCAAGAAGTCCAGGATCCAGTTGCAGAGAGAGGTGTTTAGTCCCAGGGTCCTTAGCTTAATGATACGCTTTGTGGGCGCTATGGTGTTGAATGCTGAGCTTTAGTCAATGAATAGTATTCTCACATAGGTGTTCCTCTTGTCCAGGTGGGAGAAGGCAGTGTGGAGTGCAATAGAGATTGCATCATCTGTGGATCTGTTGGGGCGGTATGCGAATTGGTGTGGGTCTAGGGTTTCTGGGATGATGGTGTTGATGTGAGCCATAACCAGCCTTTCAAAGCACTTCATGGCTGCAGACGTGAGTGCTATGGGTCGGTAGTCATTTAGGCAGGTTACCTTAGTGTCCTTGGGCACAGGAACTATGGTGGTCTGCTTGAAACGTAGGTATTACAGAGTCATTCAGGGAGAGGTTGAAAATGTCAGTGAAGATGTGTGTGTGTGTGTGTGTATGTATGTATAAGTGTTTTCATTTCTAAACAGTAAAACGGATATGTATGAAAATACCCTCAAATAAAAGGTGACATTCTGGACGGTCGGCCGCCTCATGAAACATTTGATCTCAAATCCCAAATGGTGGCGTATAGAGCCAAATGTAACATTTTTTTTAGCTTCACTGTCCAAATACATACGGAGGGGAGGGTAAGATGCTCTGTGGTTAGCTTCACTGTCCAAATACATACGGAGGGGAGGGTAAGATGCTCTGTGGTTGTTCTCCTCAAGTCTTGTTTTCTGTTTGTCAAATGCTGTTATATTGAAGGGTGACACTACGACATAGACATAGAAGAACATATATTACCTTGTATTACAGAAATCCATCTTCGGTAGTGGGACTCCGGTGGCTGCAGCAACAGTGGCGCCGATTCTAACCACCACCACAGGTAAGGAACACCCACAGAGATCCTTTTTAAATCACTTGAATGAATATTTTAATATGTAATTCTATGAGGCCACCATTTCTAGGACCCATATTCACAAAGAGTCAGAGGAGGAGTGCTGATCTAGGATCCGTTTAGCCTTTTTAGATCATAATTTAAATAAAATGACATGGACATTTTAAAGAACAACTGCCCCTAAAAATCAGCCTATTTTAGAGGCCTCCCTGTTATAGTTTTAAAGCTAATTTCCTACCATTCTATACATTTACATTATTTAGCAGACGCTCTTATCCAGAGCGACTTAGTGACTGCATACATTATTATTAATTTTTTCATACTGGCCCCCCGTGGGAATCGAACCCACAACCCTGGCGTTGCAAACGCCATGCTCTACCAACTGAGCTACATCCCTGCCGGCCATTCCCTCCCCTACCCTGGACGACGCTGGGCCAATTGTGCGCCGCCCCATGGGTCTCCCGGTCTCGGCCGACAGAGCCGACAGAGCCTGGATTCGAACCAGGATCTCTAGTAGACCACTGCGCCACTCGGGAGCCCTATACATTTTGCCATAGTTCATGCTATCTCAGTGGCTCGAACATGAGTGACTCAAACATTTTAAAAGGTCATTCTACTCCAAAATGAATTAAAATAAAATAATGCTGGGCTATTGGTATAATTATTAGTTTAAATTATTTTGACATATTGGACCCATATAGCCTATGCTTGGTCCGTATTATAAGGTATGCTATTAGAAAATAAGCATTATCGCTGGCTATAAATAAATAGGCTGAAGCATGGGGTTGTCTATCTGCATTCACCCTATTGGACTAATCATTAGCTAGATCCCAAATGTGATATTTTAACTAGTTGGCATACATGTTATGTCCCCAAAAACGTGCATAAACACAGTAAATATAATTTAGGCCTACCTGGGTAACTTGGGGTAAACCGCTGCCGGGGTAAAGTTCCCCCTGCCTGTACTTCTCACAGAAACCCCTTCATGTCACCATCCCCCCCCCCCCCCCCCCCCCCTAACACTTTCCCTTGCTCAACTAAAAATGGAATCTGTCTCATCACAATTTAAGTCACCCCCAAAAAATATGTTGAGTTTGGGCGGCATTTTACCCCAAGTTACCTTACAATTGACCCATGTTACAAACTTGCTTAAACATGCTGCTGCTAAAAACGGGTGCAGTTTGCTCTTTTAGGAGTTCAGAAATAAAGTAGAAATGGAAACCCCCTCTTTCTAATATTTATCTCGCATAGAACACACAACAACAAGCCGACTAGGTAAATAGATAAACTATTTTTACTATGGGGTTGTCAAGATTGTTCTATTCATTACTCATTTTGTTTGCAGGGGAAAAGTAAATGTGGAATGCTTTTTTAGCGTCTTCAAAGTGCGCCTCGTCAGATTGTTATATCTTTTATGCTCCATATTTTTGGGGGCGTGGCGGCAGTGATTTTGCCAATGGCGTAGCGCCATATATAAACTGCAGCGGAAACACTGCCTCAAACCAACTATAAATTCTATACACATTTTGAAAGCATTTAATGAGAACTAAAAGGTGTGCACATGAAAATATTGTCTTATTTACATTGTGTCATTTATTGACGGTCCCTAATTAGCCACGGAGATGGGGCTAGCCAAAGTCAAACCACTTTGGTCGTACACCAGCCGGCTGAAGCTAATTGGCTAAATAATTTGGCTAACTCTTTCCGCCTTGCGAACACACACGAGACCCACATCAAACCACAGCCCGAAACCAACTCACGTTTGAATGGCCGCCGACATTTCTTAATGAACCAAATCTAAAAAACGAGGCCAAGTCAAGGAAGTACAGTCGCCCTTTTTAACGATTCCTCGTTGAAACGAATGGTATTCTCTTTCCCATGATCCTCTGTCCCTGTCCTCTTTCAGGCACTGCGCCGCACACCCAGATGACCAGCGGTACTGTCGTCACCATGGCGATGACCTCCCACTCCTCCCATGCCACAGCAGTGACCACCTCTACCATCCCAGTTGGTGAGTAACAGCCGGTATAAAACTCAGATGCAGTGAAAGCTAGTGCACAAAATACTCAGACACATTCAAAGCCACTAGTGGGCTTTTTTGCATTCATTATTTATTTCCTTTTAAAGAGTATTTCCATCTTTACTTCCATTAAATCTTTTAACTTTGAAACTGCGTAGAAGTGCTCTCATAGTTCCTCATTTTGGATAATCAGCCTATTTGAGCTCTGTCTATTCCTACCACTCTCCTGTATCATAACCCCCATCCTCTGTTGTATCGACAGCTAAAGTGTATTTCTTTCATTATGTTGTACCAACAGCTAAAGTGGTGCCCCAGCCCATAGCCCACACCTCCCCGCGTGTCCAATCAGACTACCAGCCCATAGCCCACACCTCCCCCCGTGTCCAATCAGACTACCCGGCAGAGAGGACCAACCTGATCTCCATCTCTGGCCACCGCTCCTCTCCTAACCCTGTCGCCATCGAGGGCAGGAGTGACAACAGGCCGTCTGGACCGGTGCACTTCCAGTACTTCCTGCCCACCTACTCCTCTTCTCCGTACCCCATGACACACACCTACGCCCCCATCACCAGCTCTGTGTCCCCCACCAGACAGTACCCAGGTAAACACGTCAACACTTTTGAATTTAACTTCATTCAATTGACTCTGGAATACCTTGCCCGATACACAAAAGAGTAAATACCTTAAGGATCAGTCGGCATAATCTCCCAGGTCTGCTTGACTGACACCCTGCTCCTCTCCTCAGCGACGCCCCAGACCCCTAGCTCCGCTCAGCCCAGCCAGCCTGGTGTGGCTGTCCACCTCAACCCCATGCAGCTGATGGCCGTGGACAGGATTGGTCTACAGTCTGCACAAATCAGCACCCAGGGAATCCAGCCTCAATCAATGGGAGCCCAGGGCATCCAGCCTGCACCAATGGGAGTGCAGGGGTTGCATAGCTCTGGTCCAATCGGCACACAGGGAATTCAGCAGGCACCAAACGCAAGGCAGCAGTCTGAGCCCAAACCATCTGGTAATCTACAGTATACTAACGTTTAACATGGCCTCAAGAAGCAGCATATCCTACTTGAAATATTGAATATGTCCCACAGGGACCACAAACACATACTGAAAGTATTGTACAAATATATACTTTGGATAAAACGTCTGCTCAAGGTGATGTGATTTGAATGATAATTGATCAAATCTATATGATAAGTCTATGGCTGTACATCTGAACCTGTGTTCTGTCCTGTGTCTGTTCTGCAGGGATATTATTGGCTGAAGGCGGTACGTTTGTGGGTGGTCCTATGGGCAGCCCGTTCGGCGCCACACAGCCTAATGCTACCACTGTACAGACACACCCCCAGGGCGGAGTAGGAGGCGGAGCTCCCCCCCTGGTTCCCTCCCCTCGACCCAGCATCCTCCGCAAGAAGCCAGCCAATGAGGGGTGAGTCAATCAGTCGGTCAATTAATGAATCGATCTGCCGGGCCAATGAGGGGTGAGTGAGCCTCTGAGCCCAGGGTCACGGGAACTCAGTCCGGCTTTCAAAGTTGTAATAGTAGAATGCACAAGCTGCAATTTAGAACTCGGGCAGTGCATCATCAGTTTTCCTCTTGTCATGATTGGTCCTCTGTAGCTCAGCTGGTAGAGCACGGCGCTTGTAACGCCAAGGTAGTGGGTTCGATCCCCGGGACCACCCCATACACAAAAATGTATGCACGCATGACTGTAAGTTGCTTTGGATAAAAGCGTCTGCTAAATGGCATATTATATTATTATGTCAGTCGTCGCAGACCTTAGAGAGACTATTTATAACTTGTCAGAAATCAGATCAACTAACCCATGTCAGCTAACGCTTATTTTAGCTAGGTTTTTTTTTTAGCCTACGGATTTTGTTGTAACGTTCGAGTCACTCAAATATCACATGAATACACGAGACATGACAAAATGTGTAGAATTCTCAAGAAATAAGCTTTAAACCTGCAAAATGTTCTCTCCGCCAACAAGAGGGGGAGGTGGAACACTTGGTGTCACATGAACAGTGCTTGTGCCCATAGAAACAGAACAGTGCTTGTGCCCATAGAAACAGAACAGTGCTTGTGCCCATAGAAACAGAACAGTGCTTGTGCCCATGGAAACAGAACAGTGCTTGTGCCCATGGAAACAGAACAGTGCTTGTGCCCATAGAAACAGAACAGTGCTTGTGCCCATAGAAACAGAACAGTGCTTGTGCCCATAGAAACAGAACAGTGCTTGTGCCCATAGAAACAGAACAGTGCTTGTGCCCATAGAAACAGAACAGTGCTTGTGCCCATAGAAACAGAACAGTGCTTGTGCCCATGGAAACAGAACAGTGCTTGTGCCCATGGAAACAGAACAGTGCTTGTGCCCATAGAAACAGAACAGTGCTTGTGCCCATAGAAACAGAACAGTGCTTGTGCCCATAGAAACAGAACAGTGCTTGTGCCCATAGAAACAGAACAGTGCTTGTGCCCATAGAAACAGAACAGTGCTTGTGCCCATGGAAACAGAACAGTGCTTGTGCCCATAGAAACAGAACAGTGCTTGTGCCCATGGAAACAGAACAGTGCTTGTGCCCATGGAAACAGAACAGTGCTTGTGCCCATGGAAACAGAACAGTGCTTGTGCCCATAGAAACAGAACAGTGCTTGTGCCCATAGAAACAGAACAGTGCTTGTGCCCATAGAAACAGAACAGTGCTTGTGCCCATAGAAACAGAACAGTGCTTGTGCCCATAGAAACAGAACAGTGCTTGTGCCCATAGAAACAGAACAGTGCTTGTGCCCATAGAAACAGAACAGTGCTTGTGCCCATGGAAACAGACGTGGTGTGCGCCGGATGTTCCCCAATGCTGAGTGAAAAAGTTTGGGAACCCCTGTCATAAACAAGCATAAGCCCACGTGCTTAGTGAGTAGCCAGCCAGTCTTTATATTTAAAGTCTAGCTAACTTGTATCTATTTGCTCGTTAACGAGGTAGAACCGTTTAACTGTTATGAACGCACCCTCCTGTCCGTCTCCCAACTGTTTGAACAACATAGCCCGTTCACTTTGTTTAGATGTTGAAATCAAGTGGCCTACCTGCATAACAAGATGCTTATTTCTCTGAATTAGAACTAGTTGCCAATTGCTTATATTAATGAATATTTTTATGCTAGTTGCACCTTTCTAAAACACAGACTAGACAGCTGGCACATGACAGTATGTGGCTAAAATACTGCTAGCGGCACTGCAATGCCGCGCGCGACAAAAACGGAACATTCATTTTCCACAATCATGTTCATTGATACTCCCATTTTAGTAGGGTCTGCTCTGTTCTACATGTTGGGAGGTGAGACATAATAAAGGAATAGGTACAAGGGGAATCGACCGATTTCTGTTGGACCAAGCCTCTAATGCAAATAGTGAGTTGAAACTGCTTGTCGTCATAGAGGAAGACGTGATCTTTCCTCTTTATTGTGGGTGGCAGGGGGAGGGGCTTGGTGTCTGTGGAGAGGGAAGGTGTGCAGAAGGAGGAGGGGCTTGGTGTCTGTGGAGAGGGAAGGTAAACAGAATGAGGAGGGGCTTGGTGTCTGTGGAGAGGGAAGGTAAACAGAAGGAGGAGGGGCTTGGTGTCTGTGAGAGAGGGAAGGTAAACAGAAGGAGGAGGGGCTTGGTGTCTGTGAGAGAGGGAAGGTAAACAGAAGGAGGAGGTCTTGGTGTCTGTGAGAGGGGGAAGGTAAACAGAAGGAGGAGGGGCTTGGTGTCTGTGAGAGGGAAGGTAAACAGAAGGAGGAGGGGCTTGGTGTCTGGAGAGGGAAGGTAAACAGAAGGAGGAGGGGCTTGGTGTCTGTGAGAGGGAAGGTAAACAGAAGGAGGAGGGGCTTGGTGTCTGTGGAGAGGGAAAGGAAAACAGAAGGAGGAGGGGCTTGGTGTCTGTGAGAGAGGGAAGGTAAACAGAAGGAGGAGGGGCTTGGTGTCTGTGAGAGAGGGAAGGTAAACAGAAGGAGGAGGGGCTTGGTGTCTGTGAGAGGGGGAAGGTAAACAGAAGGAGGAGGGGCTTGGTGTCTGTGAGAGGGAAGGTAAACAGAAGGAGGAGGGGCTTGGTGTCTGTGGAGAGGGAAGGTAAACAGAAGGAGGAGGGGCTTGGTGTCTGTGAGAGGGAAGGTAAACAGCACAGAAGGAGGAGGGGCTTGCTGTCTGTGGAGAGGGAAGGTAAACAGCACAGAAGGAGGAGGGGCTTGGTGTCTGTGAGAGAGGGAAGGTAAACAGCACAAAAGGAGGAGGGGCTTGGTGTCTGTGGAGAGGGAAGGTAAACAGAAGGAGGAGGGGCTTGGTGTCTGTGGAGAGGGAAGGTAAACAGAAGGAGGAGGGGCTTGGTGTCTGTGAGAGGGAAGGTAAACAGCACAGAAGGAGGAGGGGCTTGCTGTCTGTGGAGAGGGAAGGTAAACAGCACAGAAGGAGGAGGGGCTTGGTGTCTGTGAGAGAGGGAAGGTAAACAGCACAAAAGGAGGAGGGGCTTGGTGTCTGTGAGAGGGAAGGTAAACAGCACAGAAGGAGGAGGGGCTTGGTGTCTGTGAGAGGGAAGGTAAACAGAAGGAGGAGGGGCTTGGTGTCTGTGAGAGGGAAGGTAAACAGAAGGAGGAGGGGCTTGTTGTCTGTGAGAGGGAAGGTAAACAGAAGGAGGAGGGGCTTGTTGTCTGTGAGAGGGGGAAGGTAAACAGAAGGAGGAGGGGCTTGGTGTCTGTGAGAGAGGGAAGGTAAACAGAAGGAGGAGGGGCTTGGTGTCTGTGAGAGGGAAGGTAAACAGAAGGAGGAGGGGCTTGTTGTCTGTGAGAGGGGGAAGGTAAACAGAAGGAGGAGGGGCTTGGTGTCTGTGAGAGAGGGAAGGTAAACAGAAGAAGGAGGGGCTTGGTGTCTGTGAGAGGGAAGGTAAACAGAAGGAGGAGGGGCTTGTTGTCTGTGAGAGGGGGAAGGTAAACAGAAGGAGGAGGGGCTTGGTGTCTGTGAGAGAGGGAAGGTAAACAGAAGGAGGAGGGGCTTGGTGTCTGTGAGAGGGGGAAGGTAAACAGAAGGAGGAGGGACTTGGTGTCTGTGAGAGAGGGAAGGTAAACAGAAGGAGGAGGGGCTTGGTGTCTGTGAGAGGGGGAAGGTAAACAGAAGGAGGAGGGGCTTGGTGTCTGTGAGAGAGGGAAGGTAAACAGAAGGAGGAGGGGCTTGGTGTCTGTGAGAGAGGGAAGGTAAACAGAAGGAGGAGGGGCTTGGTGTCTGTGAGAGAGGGAAGGTAAACAGAAGGAGGAGGGGCTTGGTGTCTGTGAGAGAGGGAAGGTAAACAGAAGGAGGAGGGGCTTGGTGTCTGTGAGAGAGGGAAGGTAAACAGAAGGAGGAGGGGCTTGGTGTCTGTGAGAGAGGGAAGGTAAACAGAAGGAGGAGGGGCTTGGTGTCTGTGAGAGAGGGAAGGTAAACAGAAGGAGGAGGGGCTTGGTGTCTGTGAGAGAGGGAAGGTAAACAGAAGGAGGAGGGGCTTGGTGTCTGTGAGAGAGGGAAGGTAAACAGAAGGAGGAGGGGCTTGGTGTCTGTGGAGAGGGAAGGTAAACAGAAGGAGGAGGGGCTTGGTGTCTGTGAGGGAAGGTAAACAGAAGGAGGAGGGGCTTGGTGTCTGTGAGAGAGGGAAGGTAAACAGAAGGAGGAGGGGCTTGGTGTCTGGGAGAGAGGGAAGGTAAACAGAAGGAGGAGGGGCTTGGTGTCTGTGAGAGGGGGAAGGTAAACAGAAGGAGGAGGGGCTTGGTGTCTGTGAGAGGGAAGGTAAACAGAAGGAGGAGGGGCTTGGTGTCTGTGGAGAGGGAAGGTAAACAGAAGGAGGAGGGGCTTGGTGTCTGTGAGAGGGAAGGTAAACAGCACAGAAGGAGGAGGGGCTTGCTGTCTGTGGAGAGGGAAGGTAAACAGCACAGAAGGAGGAGGGGCTTGGTGTCTGTGAGAGAGAGAAGGTAAACAGCACAAAAGGAGGAGGGGCTTGGTGTCTGTGAGAGGGAAGGTAAACAGCACAGAAGGAGGAGGGGCTTGGTGTCTGTGAGAGGGAAGGTAAACAGAAGGAGGAGGGGCTTGGTGTCTGTGAGAGGGAAGGTAAACAGAAGGAGGAGGCGCTTGTTGTCTGTGAGAGGGAAGGTAAAAAGAAGGAGGAGGGGCTTGTTGTCTGTGAGAGGGGGAAGGTAAACAGAAGGAGGAGGGGCTTGGTGTCTGTGAGAGAGGGAAGGTAAACAGAAGGAGGAGGGGCTTGGTGTCTGTGAGAGGGAAGGTAAACAGAAGGAGGAGGGGCTTGTTGTCTGTGAGTGGGGGAAGGTAAACAGAAGGAGGAGGGGCTTGGTGTCTGTGAGAGAGGGAAGGTAAACAGAAGGAGGAGGGGCTTGGTGTCTGTGAGAGGGAAGGTAAACAGAAGGAGGAGGGGCTTGTTGTTTGTGAGAGGGGGAAGGTAAACAGAAGGAGGAGGGGCTTGGTGTCTGTGAGAGAGGGAAGGTAAACAGAAGGAGGAGGGGCTTGGTGTCTGTGAGAGGGGGAAGGTAAACAGAAGGAGGAGGGGCTTGGTGTCTGAGAGAGGGAAGGTAAACAGAAGGAGGAGGGGCTTGGTGTCTGTGAGAGGGAAGGTAAACAGAAGGAGGAGGGGCTTGGTGTCTGTGAGAGGGAAGGTAAACAGAAGGAGGAGGGGCTTGTTGTCTGTGAGAGGGGGAAGGTAAACAGAAGGAGGAGGGGCTTGTTGTCTGTGAGAGGGGGAAGGTAAACAGAAGGAGGAGGGGCTTGGTGTCTGTGAGAGAGGGAAGGTAAACAGAAGGAGGAGGGGCTTGGTGTCTGTGAGACAGGGAAGGTAAACAGAAGGAGGAGGGGCTTGGTGTCTGTGAGAGAGGGAAGGTAAACAGAAGGAGGAGGGGCTTGGTGTCTGTGAGAGAGGGAAGGTAAACAGAAGGAGGAGGGGCTTGGTGTCTGTGAGAGAGGGAAGGTAAACAGAAGGAGGAGGGGCTTGGTGTCTGTGAGAGAGGGAAGGTAAACAGAAGGAGGAGGGGCTTGGTGTCTGTGAGAGAGGGAAGGTAAACAGAAGGAGGAGGGGCTTGGTGTCTGTGAGAGAGGGAAGGTAAACAGAAGGAGGAGGGGCTTGGTGTCTGTGAGAGAGGGAAGGTAAACAGAAGGAGGAGGGGCTTGGTGTCTGTGAGAGAGGGAAGGTAAACAGAAGGAGGAGGGGCTTGGTGTCTGTGGAGAGGGAAGGTAAACAGAAGGTGGAGGGGCTTGGTGTCTGTGGAGAGGGAAGGTAAACAGAAGGAGGAGGGGCTTGGTGTCTGTGGAGAGGGAAGGTAAACAGAAGGTGGAGGGGCTTGGTGTCTGTGGAGAGGGAAGGTAAACAGAAGGAGGAGGGGCTTGGTGTCTGTGGAGAGGGAAGGTAAACAGAAGGAGGAGGGGCTTGGTGTCTGTGAGAGGGGGAAGGTAAACAGAAGGAGGAGGGAGACGAGACCAAAAAGACATAAACGTTCATAAAAAACCCTGATCGTTGCCTTGATTGTTGCACTATAACATGAATTTGAATGAATTCGATATCGCCCAGCCTAACATTCCCAAACTGCTGTTGTGTGTTTTTAGGTGTGGTGTTGGTAAGAATGTGATCCCGGTGGGGCCTGGTGAGGCTAAGGGAGGAGTGAGAGGACCAGGATCACCAACACCTGCAGGGTGAGCCTTTAGAATAATCAACCAATATATAGGGTGCCATTTGGGACACATCCAGAGTCGTATGAATCTAACATACCTCTCCCTCCCAGTCAGAGTGACTCTAACATACCTCTCTCTCTCCCTGTCAGAGTGACTCTAACATACCTCTCTCCCTCCCAGTCAGAGTGACTCTAACATACCTCTCTCTCCCCCTGTCAGAGTGACTCTAACATACCTCTCTCTCTCCCTGTCAGAGTGACTCTAACATACCTCTCTCCCCCTGTCAGAGTGACTCTAACATACCTCTCTCTCCCCCTGTCAGAGTGACTCTAACATACCTCTCTCTCCCCCTGTCAGAGTGACTCTAACATACCTCTCTCTCTCCCTGTCAGAGTGACTCTAACATACCTCTCTCCCCCTGTCAGAGTGACTCTAACATACCTCTCTCTCTCCCTGTCAGAGTGACTCTAACATACCTCTCTCTCTCCCTGTCAGAGTGACTCTAACATACCTCTCTCCCTCCCTGTCAGAGTGACTCTAACATACCTCTCTCTCCCCCAGTCAGAGTGAATCTAACATACCTCTCTCTCCCCCAGTCAGAGTGACTCTAACATACCTCTCTCCCCCAGTCAGAGTGACTCTAACATACCTCTCTCTCTCCGTCAGAGTGACTCTAACATACCTCTCTCTCCCCCAGTCAGAGTGACTCTAACATACCTCTCTCTCTCCGTCAGAGTGAATCTAACATACCTCTCTCCCTCCCAGTCAGAGTGACTCTAACATACCTCTCTCCCTCCCTGTCAGAGTGACTCTAACATACCTCTCTCTCTCCGTCAGAGTGACTCTAACATACCTCTCTCTCTCCCTGTCAGTGAATCTAACATACCTCTCTCTCTCCCTGTCAGAGTGAATCTAACATACCTCTCTCCCCCAGTCAGAGTGACTCTAACATACCTCTCTCTCTCCCTGTCAGAGTGACTCTAACATACCTCTCTCTCTCCCAGTCAGAGTGAATCTAACATACCTCTCTCTCTCCCTGTCAGAGTGACTCTAACATACCTCTCTCTCTCCCTGTCAGAGTGACTCTAACATACCTCTCTCTCTCCCAGTCAGTGAATCTAACATACCTCTCTCTCTCCCTGTCAGAGTGACTCTAACATACCTCTCTCTCTCCCAGTCAGAGTGACTCTAACATACCTCTCTCTCTCCCAGTCAGAGTGAATCTAACATACCTCTCTCTCTCCCTGTCAGAGTGACTCTAACATACCTCTCTCTCTCCCTGTCAGAGTGACTCTAACATACCTCTCTCTCTCCCTGTCAGAGTGACTCTAACATACCTCTCTCTCTCCCTGTCAGAGTGACTCTAACATACCTCTCTCTCTCCCAGTCAGAGTGACTCTAACATACCTCTCTCTCTCCCTGTCAGAGTGACTCTAACATACCTCTCTCTCTCCCAGTCAGAGTGACTCTAACATACCTCTCTCTCTCCCTGTCAGAGTGACTCTAACATACCTCTCTCTCTCCCAGTCAGAGTGACTCTAACATACCTCTCTCTCCCCCAGTCAGTGACTCTAACATACCTCTCTCCCTCCCTGTCAGAGTGAATCTAACATACCTCTCTCTCCCAGTCAGAGTGAATCTAACATACCTCTCTCTCTCCCAGTCAGAGTGACTCTAACATACCTCTCTCTCTCCCAGTCAGAGTGACTCTAACATACCTCTCTCTCTCCCTGTCAGAGTGACTCTAACATACCTCTCTCTCTCCCTGTCAGAGTGACTCTAACATACCTCTCTCCCTCCCAGTCAGAGTGACTCTAACATACCTCTCTCTCTCCCTGTCAGAGTGACTCTAACATACCTCTCTCTCTCCCAGTCAGAGTGACTCTAACATACCTCTCTCTCTCCCAGTCAGAGTGACTCTAACATACCTCTCTCTCTCCCTGTCAGAGTGACTCTAACATACCTCTCTCCCTCCCTGTCAGAGTGACTCTAACATACCTCTCTCCCTCCCAGTCAGAGTGACTCTAACATACCTCTCTCTCCCAGTCAGAGTGACTCTAACATACCTCTCTCTCTCCCTGTCAGAGTGACTCTAACATACCTCTCTCTCTCCCTGTCAGAGTGACTCTAACATACCTCTCTCTCTCCCTGTCAGAGTGACTCTAACATACCTCTCTCCCTCCCTGTCAGAGTGACTCTAACATACCTCTCTCCCTCCCAGTCAGAGTGACTCTAACATACCTCTCTCTCCCAGTCAGAGTGAATCTAACATACCTCTCTCTCTCCCTGTCAGAGTGACTCTAACATACCTCTCTCCCTCCCAGTCAGAGTGACTCTAACATACCTCTCTCCCTCCCTGTCAGAGTGAATCTAACATACCTCTCTCTCTCCCTGTCAGAGTGACTCTAACATACCTCTCTCTCCCTGTCAGAGTGAATCTAACATACCTCTCTCTCTCCCTGTCAGAGTGACTCTAACATACCTCTCTCTCCCTGTCAGAGTGAATCTAACATACCTCTCTCTCTCCCTGTCAGAGTGACTCTAACATACCTCTCTCTCCCTGTCAGAGTGAATCTAACATACCTCTCTCTCTCCCTGTCAGAGTGACTCTAACATACCTCTCTCTCTCCCTGTCAGATTGAAGCCTAAAGCAGAGGTCCACATGACCATGGTGGCTCCTCCAATCCAAATCATGGCTGCAGTGGAGGCTCTACCTTCCCAGGGAGGAGGGGAGCAGCAGGCGGTCTCCTCCCCAGCCCAGCAGCACCTATCCCAGGCTATCCCCTCCAGCCTGCTGGCCCCCCCTGGTCCGCCACCCCCGTCCCAGCCCAGCTCCTCTGCCCTGCCGGCTGCCATGGCCGTGACACCCCCTGGCCCCGCCTCCATGGCCAATACAGTCGCCTCCCCCACCCAGCCCGCAGCCAGTAGCACGGCAGCATGCAGCGGCGGCGGCTCCGCCCACACAGAGGTCAAGATCAAGCAGGAGGCAGAGTCTATGGAGATGTGTCAACCAGGTAACTATGGTAACGTGTATATGTTTCTTTCCCGTAATACCTCACGTCCTGTCTCCTTGCCTGTAGTCCCTCCTCTTGGACCTTCTTCTCCGATGCGTTTTGAGAAGAGGGCGAAGAGAGGATGTGAGGTAGGGGTTGTAACGATTTTTTTTACGATCGCGTCGTCTAGCGACGATGGTGACGGATGTTGACCTTGGATGACGACACACTGTCTGTCTGGCTCACCGTTTTAAAATCTTCATTTCCCTTTTTTCTCCCTAATCCCCGTTTTAGATTTGAATGTGACCTGTTGGCCTAGGCACAGCCTCCTCTTTCATGATCAACCATCGAATGAATCTAATAGGCCTAACGGAGTTCTATCTCAGGAAGTTATTTGTGAATAGCCTGAATAAAAACCTAGTATAGAAATAATGAGAAGGAGAACAAACCTATTGCAAGATGGACTAATCCAATAGGAAGTTTAAACAAACCTGACACGTTTCTGCTTTACGTGAACAAAGTGTAAGCAGTATAAATTGTGCCGTCATACAATCCCTCCTGGCAACCCCAAACAGCCAATAAAAATAGGCTACTGTCAGGAGAACAAGAAATACATTAAGGGTGAGTCTGTGTTGTCTCACAAACAACAAGAATCAGATAATAATTTGTTTTATTTAGCCTATAACATTCTTTCTAACACTTGAATGAACATTGGCTTTATGCTAAACACTAAAAGGTATATTATTCTTAGGCTATGCCTTTTGCCTATCGAAGTTAAGGCTGAAATTAAAGATCTCAGAAATGTTCCATACACACATTTGTTTACATCCCTGTTAGTGAGCATTTCTCCTTTGCCAAGATAATCCATCCACCTGACAGGTGTGGCATATCAAGAAGCTGATTAAACAGCATGATCATTACACAGGTGCACCTTGTGCTGGGGACAATTCAAGGCCACTTTAAAATGTGCAGTTTTGTCACACAACACAATGCCACAGATATATATAAAAAAAACTCTAAAATGTGCAGTTTTGGCATGCTGACTGCAGGAATGTCAACCAGAGCTTTTGCCATAAGCCGCCTCCAACGTTGTTTTATAGAATTTGGCAGTACATCCAACGGGCCTCACAACCGCAGACCACGTGTAACCACGCCAGCTCAGGACCTCCACATCCAGCTTCTTCACCTGCGGGATCGTCTGAGACCAGCCACCCGGACAGCTGATGAAACTGTGGGTTTGCAGAACCCGAAGAATTTCTGCACAAACTGTCAGAAACCGTCTCAGGGAAGCTCATCTGCGTGCTCATCGTCCTCACCAAGGGTCTTGACCTGACTGCAGTTCTGCGTCGTAAATCGACTTCAGTGGGCAAATGTTCTCCTTCGATGGCCACTGGCACGCTGGAGAAGTGTGCTCTTCACAGATGAATCCCGGTTTCAACTGTACCGGACAGATGGCAGACCGCATGTTTGCTGATGTCAATGTTGTGAACAGTGTGCCCAATGGTGGGGTTATGGTATGGGCAGGCATAAGCTACGGACAATTAACACAATTGCATTTTATCGATGGCAATTTGAATGCACAGCGATACCGTGACGAGATCCTGAGGCCCATTGTCGTGCCATTCATCCACTGCCATCACCTCATGTTTCAGCATGATAATGCACGGCCCCATGTTGCAAGGATCTGTACACAATTCCTGGAAGCTGAAAATGTCCCAGTTCTTCCATGGCCTGCCTACTCACCAGGCATATTCCAGTACCCGCCAATATCCAGCAACTTCGCACAGCCATTGAAGAGGAGTGGGACAACATTTCACAGGCCACAATCAACAGCCTGATCAACTCTATGCAAAGGAGATGTGTCGCCTTGCATGAGGCAAATGGTGGTCACACCAGATACTGACTGGTTTTCTGATCCATGCCCCTACCTTTTTTTGGAAAAGGTATCTGTGACCAACAGATG
The DNA here is from genome assembly GCF_964263955.1 of Coregonus lavaretus. NCBI lineage: Eukaryota > Metazoa > Chordata > Actinopteri > Salmoniformes > Salmonidae > Coregonus > Coregonus lavaretus. The sequence goes on from NW_028156671.1 coordinate 52,064, forward strand.
CATATCTGTATTCCCAGTCATGTGAAATCCATAGATTAGGAACTTATTTATTTATTTTAATTGACTGATTACCTCATATGAACTGTAACTCGGTAAAATCTTTGAAGTTGTTGTCGTTTTGTTCATGTTCAGTGTATTTATAACATTCTTGATCTGCGGCCAAGCCCTTCGCCAAACCATTAAGACAACATCAGGTGCTGCAAAAGGAGTAGCCAATGGCTCTGGCTGAAGAGGGAAAGACCCCAGCTGGGCCCCAAAGCGAACGGGGAGAAAACTAGACAGGTACAGCGGGAGTTAGTGTTGAGCCTTTTTGAGATGTCGTGGGATCATCAATGAAACATTAAGGATGGAAGGTGCCCACTTGAAAACCTCAATGCTGTATCTGCTCTGTCCCTATTCGTGTCTCAACACCGGAGCATGTTTTTTTCTTTTTTCGGTTAATGCTCATGAATTTTGTATTTGTATTTATTAGCTGTCAGTCCAATGCTGAACCAGTATGTTGGAGACACCCACCAATGGCTACGAACAGAACTAAATAAAAATACCCCTTGAGTCTGCGAGAGCAGTAGATGAGTCATCAAATGATAACACGATTACAGAGCAGAAGATGATTCATCAATGGATAACACGGTTACAGAGCAGAAGATGATTCATCAATGGATAACACGGTTACAGAGCAGAAGACGATTCATCAATGGATAACACGGTTACAGAGCAGAAGATGATTCATCAATGGATAACACGGTTACAGAGCAGAAAAAAAGGAACACAAAAGACTAGGGAGGAAGAAGAGAACTTTACAAGAAAATCAACAACCGGTTTGTTCCTGCGGCTGGAAGAAAGAAAGTAACATCTTCAAAGGGCTTTAAAATACGCCAAGGAAAGAAAAGTTTATTGGAGGGCGAAACAGGGACTGTTGGAAAAGCATTCCAGGTGAAGCTGGTTGAGAGAATAATAATAATAATAATATGCCATTTAGCAGACGCTTTTATCCAAAGCGACTTACAGTCATGCGTGCATACATTTTTGCGTATGGGTGGTCCCGGGGATCGACCCCGGTCCCGGGGATCGAACCCACTACCTTGGCGTTACAAGCGCCATGCTCTACCAGCTGAGCTACAGAGGACCACGAGTGTGCAAAGCTGTCATCAAGGCAAAGGGTGGCTATTTGAAAAATATCAAATATATTTTGATTTAACACTTTTTTGGATACTACATGATTCTATATGTGTTATTTCATAGTTTTGATGTCTTCACTGTTATTCTACAATGTAGAAAATAGTAAAAAATTAAGAAAAACCCTGGAATGAGTAGGTGTGTCCAACCTTTTGACTGGTACTGTACATGAAGGCAGGGTAAAGTGACTAGTCATCAGGATAGATAATAAGGTATTTGAGGTAGATATATACATGAAGGCAGGGTAAAGTGACTAGTCATCAGGATAGATAATAAGGTATTTGAGCTAGATATGTACATGAAGGCAGGGTAAAGTGACTAGGCATCAGGATAGATAATAATAAGGTATTTGAGGTAGATATGTACATGAAGGCTGGGTAAAGTGACTAGGCATCAGGATAGATAATAATAAGGTATTTGAGGTAGATATGTACATGAAGGCAGGGTAAAGTGACTAGGCATCAGGATAGATAATAATAAGGTATTTGAGGTAGATATGTACATGAAGGCAGGGTAAAGTGACTAGGCATCAGGATAGATAATAATAAGGTATTTGAGGTAGATATGTACATGAAGGCAGGGTAAAGTGACTAGGCATCAGGATAGATAATAATAAGGTATTTGAGGTAGATATGTACATGAAGGCAGGGTAAAGTGACTAGGCATCAGGATAGATCATAATAAGGTATTTGAGGTAGATATGTACATGAAGGCAGGGTAAAGTGACTAGGCATCAGGATAGATAATAATAAGGTATTTGAGGTAGATATGTACATAAAGGCTGGGTAAAGTGACTAGGCATCAGGATAGATAATAATAAAAGAGAACTTTACAAGAAAATCAACAACCGGTTTGTTCCTGCGGCTGGAAGAAAGAAAGTAACATCTTCAAAGGGCTTTAAAATACGCCAAGGAAAGAAAAGTTTATTGGAGGGCGAAACAGGGACTGTTGGAAAAGCATTCCAGGTGAAGCTGGTTGAGAGAATAATAATAATAATAATAATAATAATATGCCATTTAGCAGACGCTTTTATCCAAAGCGACTTACAGTCATGCGTGCATACATTTTTGCGTATGGGTGGTCCCGGGGATCGACCCCGGTCCCGGGGATCGAACCCACTACCTTGGCGTTACAAGCGCCGTGCTCTACCAGCTGAGCTACAGAGGACCACGAGTGTGCAAAGCTGTCATCAAGGCAAAGGGTGGCTATTTGAAAAATATCAAATATATTTTGATTTAACACTTTTTTGGATACTACATGATTCTATATGTGTTATTTCATAGTTTTGATGTCTTCACTGTTATTCTACAATGTAGAAAATAGTAAAAAATTAAGAAAAACCCTGGAATGAGTAGGTGTGTCCAACCTTTTGACTGGTACTGTACATGAAGGCAGGGTAAAGTGACTAGTCATCAGGATAGATAATAAGGTATTTGAGGTAGATATGTACATGAAGGCAGGGTAAAGTGACTAGTCATCAGGATAGATAATAATAAGGTATTTGAGGTAGATATGTACATGAAGGCTGGGTAAAGTGACTAGGCATCAGGATAGATAATAATAAGGTATTTGAGGTAGATATGTACATGAAGGCAGGGTAAAGTGACTAGGCATCAGGATAGATAATAATAAGGTATTTGAGGTAGATATGTACATGAAGGCAGGGTAAAGTGACTAGGCATCAGGATAGATCATAATAAGGTATTTGAGGTAGATATGTACATGAAGGCAGGGTAAAGTGACTAGGCATCAGGATAGATAATAATAAGGTATTTGAGGTAGATATGTACATAAAGGCTGGGTAAAGTGACTAGGCATCAGGATAGATAATAATAAGGTATTTGAGGTAGATATGTACATAAAGGCTGGGTAAAGTGACTAGGCATCAGGATAGATAATAATAAGGTATTTGAGGTAGATATGTACATGAAGGCAGGGTAAAGTGACTAGGCATCAGGATAGATAATAATAAGGTATTTGAGGTAGATATGTACATAAAGGCTGGGTAAAGTGACTAGGCATCAGGATAGATAATAATAAGGTATTTGAGGTAGATATGTACATGAAGGCTGGGTAAAGTGACTAGGCATCAGGATAGATAATAATAAGGTATTTGAGGTAGATATGTACATGAAGGCAGGGTAAAGTGACTGACTAGGCATCAGGATAGATAATAATAAGGTATTTGAGGTAGATATGTACATAAAGGCTGGGTAAAGTGACTAGGCATCAGGATAGATAATAATAAGGTATTTGAGGTAGATATGTACATAAAGGCTGGGTAAAGTGACTAGGCATCAGGATAGATAATAATAAAAGAGAACTTTACAAGAAAATCAACAACCGGTTTGTTCCTGCGGCTGGAAGAAAGAAAGTAACATCTTCAAAGGGCTTTAAAATACGCCAAGGAAAGAAAAGTTTATTGGAGGGCGAAACAGGGACTGTTGGAAAAGCATTCCAGGTGAAGCTGGTTGAGAGAATAATAATAATAATAATAATAATAATATGCCATTTAGCAGACGCTTTTATCCAAAGCGACTTACAGTCATGCGTGCATACATTTTTGCGTATGGGTGGTCCCGGGGATCGACCCCGGTCCCGGGGATCGAACCCACTACCTTGGCGTTACAAGCGCCGTGCTCTACCAGCTGAGCTACAGAGGACCACGAGTGTGCAAAGCTGTCATCAAGGCAAAGGGTGGCTATTTGAAAAATATCAAATATATTTTGATTTAACACTTTTTTGGATACTACATGATTCTATATGTGTTATTTCATAGTTTTGATGTCTTCACTGTTATTCTACAATGTAGAAAATAGTAAAAAATTAAGAAAAACCCTGGAATGAGTAGGTGTGTCCAACCTTTTGACTGGTACTGTACATGAAGGCAGGGTAAAGTGACTAGTCATCAGGATAGATAATAAGGTATTTGAGGTAGATATGTACATGAAGGCAGGGTAAAGTGACTAGTCATCAGGATAGATAATAAGGTATTTGAGCTAGATATGTACATGAAGGCAGGGTAAAGTGACTAGGCATCAGGATAGATAATAATAAGGTATTTGAGGTAGATATGTACATGAAGGCTGGGTAAAGTGACTAGGCATCAGGATAGATAATAATAAGGTATTTGAGGTAGATATGTACATGAAGGCAGGGTAAAGTGACTAGGCATCAGGATAGATCATAATAAGGTATTTGAGGTAGATATGTACATGAAGGCAGGGTAAAGTGACTAGGCATCAGGATAGATAATAATAAGGTATTTGAGGTAGATATGTACATAAAGGCTGGGTAAAGTGACTAGGCATCAGGATAGATAATAATAAGGTATTTGAGGTAGATATGTACATAAAGGCTGGGTAAAGTGACTAGGCATCAGGATAGATAATAATAAGGTATTTGAGGTAGATATGTACATGAAGGCAGGGTAAAGTGACTAGGCATCAGGATAGATAATAATAAGGTATTTGAGGTAGATATGTACATAAAGGCTGGGTAAAGTGACTAGGCATCAGGATAGATAATAATAAGGTATTTGAGGTAGATATGTACATGAAGGCTGGGTAAAGTGACTAGGCATCAGGATAGATAATAATAAGGTATTTGAGGTAGATATGTACATGAAGGCAGGGTAAAGTGACTGACTAGGCATCAGGATAGATAATAATAAGGTATTTGAGGTAGATATGTACATAAAGGCTGGGTAAAGTGACTAGGCATCAGGATAGATAATAATAAGGTATTTGAGGTAGATATGTACATAAAGGCTGGGTAAAGTGACTAGGCATCAGGATAGATAATAATAAGGTATTTGAGGTAGATATGTACATGAAGGCAGGGTAAAGTGACTAGGCATCAGGATAGATAATAATAAGGTATTTGAGGTAGATATGTACATAAAGGCTGGGTAAAGTGACTAGGCATCAGGATAGATAATAATAAGGTATTTGAGGTAGATATGTACATGAAGGCTGGGTAAAGTGACTAGGCATCAGGATAGATAATAATAAGGTATTTGAGGTAGATATGTACATGAAGGCTGGGTAATGTGACTAGGCATCAGGATAGATAATAATAAGGTATTTGAGGTAGATATGTACATGAAGGCAGGGTAAAGTGACTAGGCATCAGGATAGATAATAATAAGGTATTTGAGGTAGATATGTACATGAAGGCAGGGTAAAGTGACTAGGCATCAGGATAGATAATAAGGTATTTGAGGTAGATATGTACATGAAGGCAGGGTACAGTGACTAGGCATCAGGATAGATAATAATAAGGTATTTGAGCTAGATATGTACATGAAGGCAGGGTAAAGTAACTGTGTGTCAGTGGAGATAGTTAATGAACTATTTAGCAGTATGGCTATTTAGCAGTCTTGTTGGGGGTAGAAGCTGTCTCAGAGCATGTTGGTCTGAGAGCCGGCACTCCGGTACCGTTTGTCAGATGGTAGCAGAGTGAACAGTCTATGGCTTGGGTGGCTGGAGTCTTTGGCAATTTTTCAGGCCTTCCTCTGACACCGCCTGGTATAGAGGTCCTGGATGGCAGGGAGCTCGGCCCCAGTGACGTACTGGTCTGTCCTGGTATAGAGGTCCTGGATGGCAGGGAGCTCGGCCCCAGTGACGTACTGGTCTGTCCTGGTATAGAGGTCCCTCTGTAGCGCTTTGCGGTCAAGGGCGGTGCTATTGCCATACCACCGACAGAGCAAGTTCAGGAGGTAGGTTGAGATAGAACCCCTAATCTGTGAGAGGAGGTAGGTTGAGATAGAACCCCTAATCTGGGAGAGGAGGCAGGTTGAGAATGAACCCCTAATCTGGGAGAGGAGGCAGGTTGAGATAGAACCCCTAATCTGGGAGAGGAGGTAGGTTGAGATAGAACCCCTAATCTGGGAGAGGAGGCAGGTTGAGATAGAACCCCTAATCTGGGAGAGGAGGTAGGTTGAGATAGTACCCCTAATCTGGGAGAGGAGGCAGGTTGAGAATGAACCCCTAATCTGGGAGAGAAGGTAGGTTGAGATAGAACCCCTAATCTGGGAGAGGAGGCAGGTTGAGAATGAACCCCTAATCTGGGAGAGGAGGTGGGTTGAGATAGAACCCCTAATCTGGGAGAGGAGGTAGGTTGAGATAGAACCCCTAATCTGGGAGAGGAGGAAGGTTGAGAATAAACCCCTAATCTGTGAGAGGAGGTAGGTTGAGATAGAACCCCTAATCTGGGAGAGGAGGCAGGTTGAGATAGAACCCCTAATCTGGGAGAGGAGGTAGGTTGAGATAGAACCCCTAATCTGGGAGAGGAGGCATGTTGAGATAGAACGCCTAATCTGGGAGAGGAGGCAGGTTGAGATAGAACCCCTAATCTGGGAGAGGAGGCATGTGAAGAAGCAGTGGAGGAAGGCTTTTACAAAGTGAGGTGGGAATGAAAGGAACAACTTCATATTCATCATCTCCAGCACCACCCCAACATCAACATTTGTTGCACGTTTGTGTTTTGTAGCAAAAAAAAAGATGGAGGAAGATAAGTGTTTTCAAGACATCATCAACCAATTAGTAGACAATTGGTAGTGTTAGATTCAAAATAACCAGAGTAAAAAACCGTATGGACGCCGAGTAAAGCTCAAACCAAGTTTATTCTCCCACTGGGTCACACAGCTACACAGACAAAAACATATTCACACAAGCGCTGATATTTAACCCTTCCTATGCGGAGTCTCCTCCTCACACATCTGGTCAGCCAATACATCTCTGTTGCTAGACAGAACTTTAGTAATGACTGTTCTTTCTCACTTTATCTGACCTGACCTCGGCCCGAATTCCTCAATCCTCCCCAACTCAGAGCTCCATCCTCCCCAACTCAGAGCTGTCCTGTACCAATCTGTGCCCCTCCTCTTTCTCTTAGGATCCCTGATGTCTAACAACGACATGTTCTGACAGTACTGCATTCCTCTCTCTCCCTCTGTGACATGATTAAGGATGTTTTCAAGTTTCTAAGTCAGAACCCATCAGTAGGCAATGCCAACTTTTATAATTGGTTAAAATCACACCGATGCACACCGATGTGTTACGTTCCCCAGCAAGATAACCAAAATCAAAAATGTCGCTCAAACAGAAGGGGGAGCTAACCAAGAGTCACTGACCAACAACCAAAACGAAACAGGTGGGGTTTTAGGAGGGGTTCTGAAAGACACTCATGGGGGTGTCCACTGAAGGTTGACCAGCAACAACAACTGGGACCTAAAAGACGACCACCATGAGCGCCCACTAAATTTGACAAACAAAGGAAAAACCCACATCAAACTTAAAGTCAGGAAGCAAACCAAAAAAGCCAACTATAAAGGCGTTAACCCTCCACATCTCTCAAGACAGCTGGAGCGCTGGGCCAGCCACTCTTAAATAGCACCTGGGCCAGCCACTCTTAAATAGCACCTGGGCCAGCCACTCTTAAATAGCACCTGGGCCAGCCACTCTTAAATAGCACCTGGGCCAGCACAGGTGAAACACCTTCCCAGGGTGAAAGTAGATGTCATTTCTTACTTGTGCGGGACACTCAAGTGTGCTCACACATTTTTTTTTTTATACTACAAAAATTACAGGGTAGCCTACTCTGCTGACACCTGGCAAACAGATCAATAAAACCGATGTCGTCTGATCCATATAATCGGCCTACGAAAAGGGGAGACACAAATACTATACTAACAACCTGGAAGAGGAAATTATTGTCCAAAAACAAACAAAAGTGGCACCAATGATAAAGACGGTGAATATGCACACTATCCGGGGATATGGACGGTGTTCTCGCTGATGCCAATAAGGCTACTGTTCACTCAATTAAGTTAAGAATTTTGATAACTAAATGATAGATTGGCGTATTTTCATCGTCATCTCTTTACAGCAGTAACCATTTGCTTTCCAAACGGGGGGGGGGGGCTCATGTGCCTCATGCAGCAAATGTTAGTGCATCGAATCGCATCGTTTCGTTCCTCTAATGAAACCGAATCGTTTCAAACTAAACTTATCGTTCCTGTATCGTATCGGAGCCCATGTATCTAGATATGTATCAAATCATCTTGAAAGGGAAAGATGCACATCCCTAGTTGAGTTTTACCATGTCTCAGGCCTACCTTAAGGTTTCTGTTCACCTTTTCTTCCCCAGGGTATCGAACTCAGCAGGACGATGGAGGTTTGTAGTCTGTCCGTCCTTTGCCCTGATCATCTTTTTGCATATTCTGCAATTGACTTGTCGCGTCTTCTTGCTCACATTTATAATTCGGCCTGAAAACGAAAAACTATTAAACAGACATGATTTTCTTTCCCACCAAGTCAGCCATTGTTTTTTTCCAGATTTAACTAAGGCAGGCTACACTATAGTTACTAAGTGAAGGCAGGCTATTCTATAGTTACTAAGTGAAGGCAGGCTACACTAGAGTTACTAAGTGAAGGCAGGCTACACTAGAGTTACTAAGTGAAGGCAGGCTACACTAGAGTTACTAAGTGAAGGCAGGCTACACTATAGTTACTAAGTGAAGGCAGGCTACACTATAGTTACTAAGTGAAGGCAGGCTACACTAGAGTTACTAAGTGAAGGCAGGCTACACTAGAGTTACTAAGTGAAGGCAGGCTACACTATAGTTACTAAGTGAAGGCAGGCTACACTATAGTTACTAAGTGAAGGCAGGCTACACTAGAGTTACTAAGTGAAGGCAGGCTACACTAGAGTTACTAAGTGAAGGCAGGCTACACTATAGTTACTAAGTGAAGGCAGGCTACACTATAGTTACTAAGTGAAGGCAGGCTACACTATAGTTACTAAGTGAAGGCAGGCTATTCTATAGTTACTAAGTGAAGGCAGGCTATTCTATAGTTACTAAGTGAAGGCAGGCTATTCTATAGTTACTAAGTGAAGGCAGGCTATTCTATAGTTACTAAGTGAAGGCAGGCTATTCTATAGTTACTAAGTGAAGGCAGGCTACACTATAGTTACTAAGTGAAGGCAGGCTACACTGGAGTTACTAAGTGAAGGCAGTGAAGGCAGGCTACACTATAGTTACTAAGCTAAAAAAAAAAATCTAGGTCTAAACTCTCAATTAGAAACACTTTTGTAATCACTAGCTTGGATGGTACTCAAATCAAACTGGTCTCTGCATATAAATACTTAGGGGTATGGTTAGATGATAGGCTTTCTTTTAAAAAACATGTTACTGAATTGGGAAAAAAGCTCAAATTCAAGATAGGGTTCCTTGACAGAAACAGGGCTTGTCTGTCCTCCGTAAATAGAAACCAAATTGTGCAGGCTACTTTTATGTCCGTTTTAGATTATGGTGATATTATCTATATGCATGCATCGGCAAACACATTAAAACCACTGGATGATATTTACCATTGTGCACTCAGGTTTATCACGGGTGATAGTTACAAAACTCATCACTGTTTCCTATATCAACATGTGGGTTGGGCCTCTCTATCTGTGAGGCGAGAGCAACATGCTCTCTTGTTTATTTATAAAGCACTTCTTTTAAAACTACCTCCATATATATCATCAATAATTTCCACTAGATATACTAATTTTAAAACCAGATCACAGATGTGGATTACATTAGAGACTCCTGTGGTCTCCCCAGAGTTGGGTAGGACTGCCTTCAGTTCCTTTGCACCTTATTTATGGAACAAACTGCAGATCCAACTGAAGTTAGACACTCTGGTGTCCCTTGCCCATTTTAAAAATGTTATGGAGGATCAATATGATGTTGTCTGTGATTGTTTCTGTTGAATTGTGTTTTTTGTTTTGTATGTTTGAAATGTTTTTGTCTGTATGTCTAAAACTGTACATGTCAACATGTTTACACAGGGCACAGCCGTAAAAGAGATCCAGGTCTCAGTCTGTTTTTCCCTGTTAAAATAAAGATTTTAAAAAAACTATAGTTACTAAGTGAAGGCAGGCTATTCTATAGTTACTAAGCGAAGGCAGGCTACACTATAGTTACTAAGTGAAGGCAGGCTATTCTATAGTTACTAAGTGAAGGCAGGCTATTCTATAGTTACTAAGTGAAGGCAGGCTATTCTATAGTTACTAAGTGAAGGCAGGCTACACTAGAGTTACTAAGTGAAGGCAGGCTACACTATAGTTACTAAGTGAAGGCAGGCTATTCTATAGTTACTAAGTGAAGGTAGGCTATTCTATAGTTACTAAGTGAAGGCAGGCTATTCTATAGTTACTAAGTGAAGGCAGGCTATTCTATAGTTACTAAGTGAAGTCAGGCTACACTATAGTTACTAAGTGAAGGCAGGCTACACTAGAGTTACTAAGTGAAGGCAGGCTACACTATAGTTACTAAGTGAAGGCAGGCTATTCTATAGTTACTAAGTGAAGGCAGGCTATTCTATAGTTACTAAGTGAAGTCAGGCTATTCTATAGTTACTAAGTGAAGGCAGGCTACACTATAGTTACTAAGTGAAGGCAGGCTATTCTATAGTTACTAAGTGAAGGCAGGCTACACTAGAGTTACTAAGTGAAGGCAGGCTACACTAGAGTTACTAAGTGAAGGCAGGCTACACTAGAGTTACTAAGTGAAGGCAGGCTATTCTATAGTTACTAAGTGAAGGCAGGCTATTCTATAGTTACTAAGTGAAGGCAGGCTACACTAGAGTTACTAAGTGAAGGCAGGCTACACTATAGTTACTAAGTGAAGGCAGGCTACACTATAGTTACTTAGTGAAGGCAGGCTACACTATATAGTTACTAAGTGAAGGTAGGCTATTCTATAGTTACTAAGTTAAATCTCATCACTTCCTTGTTTTTAACTGTCTGAAAGCAGCCTAATGAAGAAAGAATGTAAGATGTGCTTACCCAGATGAAATAACAATAGCCTACACTTGATACGGCTAGAATATTAGTTTTTAAAAGGTAGGCTAATATAACTTATATCTGAGTATTTTAATGGACAAGAGAAATAGCCCTACCAATTTGAAAATCATTCTGCAGCCTAGACAAAAATAATAATAGGCCTAATACTGTTTTGAACAATGTATTAATGAGATTGTTTGTGGCTTTTGTAACAATTTAAATAATAATTACATTATGCATCAAATTATACTGTATATTGCGTTCTTCCCTGCTAATTCACCCCCTCCCCAAGACAAAAAAAAATAGACAATGCAATCTCATATCAATGATGGGCCGATGTCATTCCAGACGTCGCCCCACCCTAATGTGAGGATTCCAGTAAAGATTAATTGAGAAAGTTCCACAGTCCCATCTATCTTTCTTAAACAAGGAAGTAAAACTGGTTGACATACCTGTACTGTGATTTACATGTCTGTCTCTCTCCTCTCCTCAGTGCCCCAGCCCTCGGCGAACTCGGGCCTCAGCACCCACCTCCACCAAGCTGGGTCCCTCAATGGGGCCGCCTCCTCAGGGGACCTGGTCCCTGGTGCCTCCCCGAGGAAGAAGCCCCGCAAGCAGCAGCACGTCATCTCCACCGAGGAGACTGAGATGGTGGAGACCAACAGTACAGATGAGGACAGGGCTACAGGCCACAGGCCCCTGGGCAGCAGGGCTGAGAGGAGAGAGTCCCCTCCCAGGGAGTATGTGGGTAGGTGGTTAACCCTATGTTACACAGCTGCGCTCACCAGGGTGGGGTCAATTACATTTCAGTTCATTCCAATTCAGGAAGTAAAGTGAAATTCTAATTCTCCTTATTGAAAAAACACTGAGTTATTTTACCTTCTATACATTTGTAGCTCATTGCAAGCTTCAGAAATATGGTCTCTCTTTTAACCATGATACTGTAGTAGAGCAAGGTAGTGGGTTCGATCCCCGGGAATGGCATATTAATATAATATTGCTGTATTCCGTCTCAGATGAGGAAGGGGTGCGTTACATCCCTGTCAGGCCACGCCCACCTGTCACTCTGCTGCGTCACTATAGGAACCCCTGGAAGGCAGCCTATCACCACTTCCAGAGGTACAGCGACATCCGGATCAAAGGTCAGTATTGGTCCAATCAGAACGCTGAACAAAAACTATGTCCTGATTTTCCTAATTTCTTACAACGCCCTTTTTTCTACATCTTATCAAGAAGTATCCGGACATTAAATATGTTCTGGAACTCATTTTATCCTGCAAGTATAAGGTGTTATAAGCACGTGTGAGCCTTTCTAATGTCTTGTTATGAGGCTTTTAATATTATGTCTCTCTATGTATGTTACTATAAGTTATTTTACCCACTGGTGAGAACTATGGTTGTGTATTTCAGAGGAGAAGTTGTTATAAGCATGTGTAAGCTTTTAGGTCCCGCTTTAAATGAAGTTCAGCTTATAAAGGCTTCATAAAGCCTTCATAAGCACTACATAAATGTGTTTACGAAGCATCTATAACTATGTCATGCTTTATAATGGGTTCATAAAATGTGTCATAACTGTGTGATATAATCACCAATGTCAAATATGACGTAACCCACTATGTTCGAATATGACATAAACATGTGCTTTACAAAGGGTGGCATGTTGGGTCGAAGGATTGGAATACGCTCTAAAATGAGGTAATGTTAGTCACATGACACCTCATCTCAGATGTGCGGAAGCTCTGGTGGACCAACGCATCAAACCAGGCCTTCATTAGTTACGGTTACGTTTAAAGTAACATTTTGTGGAAATGGGCAGGGTTTAGCCATAATTATGACTTTCTGACTGTGTTAACTAGTGACGACGACAAATCCTTTACTCGTTAAGGTCACTCCCACATAATTCTATTGTCACTCCCACTAAGGCCAACTTTGAATGGTTGATATCCCAGGCTTAGACACGTAGTATACAAAACATGACACAGACTGACCAGGTGAATCCAGGTGAAAGCTATGATCCCTTATTGATGTCACTTGTTTAATCCACTTCAATCGGTATAGATGAAGGGGAGGAGACAGGTTAAAAGAAGGATTTTTAAGCCTTGAGACAGTTGAGATATGGATTGTGTATGTGTTCCATTCAGAGGGTGAATGGGCAAGACAAAATATTTAAGTGCCTTTGAACTGGGTATGGTAGTAGGTGCCAGGCGCACCGGTTTGTGTCAAGAACTGCAACGCTGCTGGGGTTTTCACGCTCAACAGTTTCCCTTGTGTATCAATAATGGTCCACCACCCAAAGGACATCCAGCCAACTTGACACAACTGTGGGAAGCATTGGAGTCAACATGGGCCAGCATCCCTGTGGAACGCTTTTGACACCTTGTAGAGTCCATGACCCAACGAATTGAGGCTGTTCTGAGGCCAAAACACACACACACACACACACACACACACACACACACAAGCTTTGAAGGTCCATCAACCCATTTAAATACGTCTCCCACCCTACAGTAACCCGTGGATCATGAGGACCTTCATAACATCAGCAGAACGTTTATAACCTATTTATTGACACATTATGTAGTGTCTTGTAATATTAATAATTAATTAATTAATTAATATGCCATTTAGCAGACGCTTTTATCCAAAGCGACTTACAGTCATGCGTGCATACATTTTTGTGTATGGGTGGTCCCGGGGATCGAACCCACTACCTTGGCGTTACAAGCGCCGTGCTCTACCAGCTGAGCTACAGAGTTTCACATCCATAAAGACTTTATATCTCATGACGTTTGTACTTCATTTAAAGTCAGACCCCCTTTGGTCATTTATAACACATTCGTAAAGCCTTAATGGTGTAAACACTTAGGGGAATTATCACTTAACAGCTAAAACAAATCAACATTAGACATGTTTAAACCATACATTTCCTTTTTTATTAAGTTTCAATGACATTGAACATTACACAGGGCTGTGAATAGTGGAGCTTGTCCCTGAACTGGAGGACGAATGGTTCTTCACCTCTCTTCCTGCTGGAGGTAACTGGATGTTGGTTCCAACCTTTTAAAAGTAACAACAAAGAAAGTTAGCAGGTCTGTGAGGAAATGCCTTTGTCACACCATCTGGATAAGGGCGTTTCTGTGCTGCGCCAGAAACTCTAAATGGGGAGGGAGATGGGGAAACTCCATTCGATTCATATTATTACGTTCCTCTTTCATTTACAAATCTCATGATGTGACTGAGATGTGGATGTGTATCTACGTTTTTATTTTATTTAGCAGAGCCTGCTAGCTAGCTACGTTTCAGCTAGCTAGCGATAATTTGAAATAACGACTGAGGTAGCTACAGTGTAATCTAATGCAACACTCAACTACTACAGACTAATTTAAATTACAGTAAATTAAGTTTAGCTTGTTTTTTCGCTGTCCGATTTGGCACCAAAATTGGGAATTTGATTTGCGAACTCATCACATGATCAGCGCCTCGTCAGCAACACACCAAAAAAAATAATATACCTCCGTGTCACAGAATTTCAGAAATGTTCAAAATAAAAGTCCCCCACGTAATAGTATAAAATTGTCAGCAACCTGTATTTATTAATGATATATATGAATAATAATTGTCTAAACATTAACAATGATTCATATTTGTTCATATTGAAGTGACATTTGCATTAAATGTGGGTTTTAAAACATGTTCCAAGGTCATATAAATGCCCACAATGCAAATCACTGTATATGGAATACATATTGGGTTATAGAGCAAAAACTGTTCTGGGTGCCGCAGTAAAAGTATTGTAGGGAAAACTCCGTAGGGTCTGTAGAATGTGTGTATATATATGGTGTCATTTCACGGGTCTCTGAATAATAGAGTGTTGCAGTCTTTTTACTTGACCCATTCCATTGGCGGCCACAATGCGAATCACTGTATATGGAGTAGGCTTTAAAAAAAAAAAACTCACCAACGTGTTTTACTGTGCATGACTGCACTTTAGTGTGTCATCCTGCAGCACAGCATTCTGGGGGAAGTTGAGGTCAGGTCTAAATTGACTATTCACCCAAGAAGGAAATGTTTTAGAGTAATATAATATATACAATTTAGCAGACGCTTTTATCCAAAAGCGACTCGAGTCATGTGTGAAATACATTTTTTTTACGTATGGGTGGTCCCGGGAATTGAACCCACTATCCTGGCGTTGCAATGCTCTACCAAGATGCATGATGGGTTATAAATGCTTTGTGAAGCCTTAATTTTAATATGATCTATAAGGTCTTTATTAAGCGGTGCTTATGCCACCCTTAATAAAGCACAGGTTTATGTCACATTTGACATAGTGGGTTATGTCACATTTGACATTGGTGGTTATGCCACATTTATGAACCATGACAAACGGTTATAGATGATATGTAATACATTTATGTAGTGTTTATGAATCCTTTATAAGCTGCACGTCATTTAAAGCGGGACCAGCTTGGTCATGTCTTATAACAAGGCTTTATGACATGTTCCAGAGGAGAAGGAGTCGCTGCAGGACATGGCGAACCAGAGAGGAGTAGCGTGTCGAGCTCAAGGATGGAAAATGCACCTGTGTGTTGCTCAGCTCATGCAGCTGGTGAGTCCCGATGGCCATAGATGTCTTCATTTCCATTGCAGCCACCAGAGGACATTTAGTGACATTTTAATTAGTGAAATATGTATTAATATTTTGGAGCTTGTATTATGCAGTACATATGTCAGTGTTCCTTAATGTCTTGTTGAACCCTTTCGTCTTGCCCTGACCCCTGACCTCTAACCCTGTTCTGACCCATCTGACCCCTAGTCGTACCTGGAGCGTGATGTATATAGCAGACTGACGTCCCTCCAGGCTGACCTCTGACCCCTAGTCGAACCTGGAGCATGATGTATCTAGCATACTGACGTCACTCCAGGCTGACCTCTGACCCCTAGTCGAACCTGGAGCATGATGTATCTAGCATACTGACGTCACTCCAGGCTGATCTCTGACTGCTAACCTCTGACCCCTAGTCGAACCTGGAGCATGATGTATCTAGCATACTGACGTCCCTCCAGGCTGATCTCTGACCTCTGACCCCTAGTCGAACCTGGAGCATGATGTATCTAGCATACTGACGTCCCTCCAGGCTGATCTCTGACCTCTGACCCCTAGTCGAACCTGGAGCATGATGTATCTAGCATACTGACGTCACTCCAGGCTGACCTCTGACCCCTAGTCGAACCTGGAGCATGATGTATATAGCAGACTGACGTCCCTCCAGGCTGACCTCTGACCCCTAGTCGAACCTGGAGCATGATGTATATAGCAGACTGACGTCCCTCCAGGCTGATCTCTGACCTCTGACCCCTAGTCGAACCTGGAGCATGATGTATATAGCAGACTGACGTCACTCCAGGCTGACCTCTGACCCCTAGTCGAACCTGGAGCATGATGTATATAGCAGACTGACGTCACTCCAGGCTGACCTCTGACCCCTAGTCGAACCTGGAGCATGATGTATATAGCAGACTGACGTCCCTCCAGGCTGATCTCTGACCTCTGACCCCTAGTCGAACCTGGAGCATGATGTATATAGCAGACTGACGTCCCTCCAGGCTGATCTCTGACCTCTGACCCCTAGTCGAACCTGGAGCATGATGTATATAGCAGACTGACGTCCCTCCAGGCTTATCTCTGACCTCTGACCCCTAGTCGAACCTGGAGCATGATGTATATAGCAGACTGACGTCCCTCCAGGCTGATCTCTGACCTCTGACCCCTAGTCGAACCTGGAGCATGATGTATATAGCAGACTGACGTCACTCCAGGCTGACCTCTGACCCCTAGTCGAACCTGGAGCATGATGTATATAGCAGACTGACGTCCCTCCAGGCTGATCTCTGACTGCTAACCTCTGACCCCTAGTCGAACCTGGAGCGTGATGTATATAGCAGACTGACGTCCCTCCAGGCTGACCTCTGACCCCTAGTCGAACCTGGAGCATGATGTATCTAGCATACTGACGTCCCTCCAGGCTGATCTCTGACCTCTGACCCCTAGTCGAACCTGGAGCATGATGTATATAGCAGACTGACGTCCCTCCAGGCTGACCTCTGACCCCTAGTCGAACCTGGAGCATGATGTATATAGCAGACTGACGTCCCTCCGGGCTGATCTCTGACCCCTAGTCGTACCTGGAGCATGATGTATATAGCAGACTGACGTCCCTCCAGGCTGATCTCTGACCTCTGACCCCTAGTCGAACCTGGAGCATGATGTATATAGCAGACTGACGTCCCTCCGGGCTGATCTCTGACCCCTAGTCGAACCTGGAGCATGATGTATATAGCAGACTGACGTCCCTCCAGGCTGATCTCTGACCTCTGACCCCTAGTCGAACCTGGAGCATGATGTATATAGCAGACTGACGTCCCTCCAGGCTGATCTCTGACCTCTGACCCCTAGTCGAACCTGGAGCATGATGTATATAGCAGACTGACGTCCCTCCAGGCTGACCTCTGACCCCTAGTCGAACCTGGAGCATGATGTATATAGCAGACTGACGTCCCTCCAGGCTGATCTCTGACCTCTGACCCCTAGTCGAACCTGGAGCATGATGTATATAGCAGACTGACGTCCCTCCAGGCTGATCTCTGACCTCTGACCCCTAGTCGAACCTGGAGCATGATGTATATAGCAGACTGACGTCCCTCCAGGCTGATCTCTGACCTCTGACCCCTAGTCGAACCTGGAGCATGATGTACACTGAACAAAAATATAAACGCAACATGCAACAATTTCAAAGATTTTACCAAATTACATTTCAAATCAAATCAAATCACATTTTATTTGTCACATACACGTGTTTAGCAGATGTTATAGCGGGTGTAGCGAAATGCTTGTGCTTCTAGCTCCGACAGTGCAGTAATATCTAACAAGTAATATCTAACAATTTCACAACATATACTCAATACACATAAATCTATGTAAGGAATGGGATTTAAGAATATATACATATATGGACAAGCAATGACAGAGCGGCATGGACTAAGATACAGTAGAATATTATAGAATAGAATACAGTATATACATATGAGATGAGTAGTCCAAGATATGGAAACATTATTAAAGTGGCTGTAAACATTATTAAAGTGACTAGTGTTCCATTTCTTAAAGTGGCCAGTGATTTCAATAGGCAGCAGCAGCCTCTAATGTGCTAGTGATGGCTATTTAACAGTCTGATGGCCTTGAGATAGAAGCTGTTTTTCAGTCTCTCTGTCCCAGCTTTGATGCACCTGTACTGACCTCGCCTTCTGGATGATAGTGGGGTGAACAGGCTGTGGCTCGGGTGGTTGATGTCCTTGATGATCTTTTTGACCTTCCTGTGACATCGGGTGCTGTAGGTGTCCTGGAGGGCAGGCAGTGTGCCCCCAGTAATGCGTTCGGCAGACCGCACCACCCTCTGGAGAGCCCTGCGGTTGCGGGCGGTGCAGTTGCCGTACCAGGTGGTGATACAGCCCGACAGGATGCTCTCAATTGTGCATATATTTCTCATATGAGAAAATCAGTCAATTTTTTGTATAAATTCATTTGGCCCTAATCTATGGATTTCACCTGACTGGGAATACAGATATGCATCTGTTGGTCACAGATACCTTTAAAAAATTGGCCTGACAATGGGCCTCAAGATCTCATCACGGTATTTCTGTGCATTCAAATTGCCATTGATAAAATGCAGTTGTGTTCGTTGTCCGTAGCTTATGCCTGCCCATAACATAACCCCACCGCCACCATCACCATGGGGCACTCTGCTCACAACGTTGACATCAGCAAACTGCTCGCCCACACGACGCCATACACGTGGTCTGCGGTTGTGAGGCCGGTTGGATGTACTGCCAAATTCTCCAAAACAACGTTGGAGGCAGTTTATGGTAGAGAAATGAACATTCAATTCTCTTGCAATAGCTCTGGTGGACATTCCTGCAGTCCGCATGCCAATTGCATGTTCCCTCAACTTGAGACATCTGTGGCATTGTGTTGTGTGACAAAACTGCACATTTTAAAGTGGCCTTGAATTGTCCCCAGCACAAGGTGCACCTGTGTAATGATCATGCTGTTTAATCAGCTTCTTGATATGCCACACCTGTCAGGTGGATGGATTATCTTGGCAAATGAGAAATGCTCACTAACAGGGATGTAAACAAATTTGTGCACAAAATTTGAGAGAAATAAGCTTTTTGTGCGTATGGAAAATTTCTGGGATCTTTTATTTCAGCTCATGAAACATGGGACCAACACTTTACATGTAGCGTTTATATTTTTGTTCAGTGTGTGTATATAGCAGATTGACGTCCCTCCAGGCTGACCTCTGACCCCTAGTCGAACCTGGAGCATGATGTATATAGCAGACTGATGTCCCTCCAGGCTGATCTCTGATCTCTGACCCCTAGTCGAACCTGGAGCATGATGTATATAGCAGACTGATGTCCCTCCAGGCTGATCTCTGACCTCTGACCCCTAGTCGAACCTGGAGCATGATGTATATAGCAGACTGATGTCCCTCCAGGCTGATCTCTGACCTCTGACCCCTAGTCGAACCTGGAGCATGATGTATATAGCAGACTGACGTCCCTCCAGGCTGATCTCTGACCTCTGACCCCTAGTCGAACCTGGAGCATGATGTATATAGCAGACTGACGTCCCTCCAGGCTGATCTCTGACCTCTGACCCCTAGTCGAACCTGGAGCATGATGTATATAGCAGACTGACGTCCCTCCAGGCTGATCTCTGACCTCTGACCCCTAGTCGAACCTGGAGCATGATGTATATAGCAGACTGACGTCCCTCCGGGCTGACCTCTGACCCCTAGTCGAACCTGGAGCATGATGTATATAGCAGACTGACGTCCCTCCGGGCTGACCTCTGACCCCTAGTCGAACCTGGAGCATGATGTATATAGCAGACTGACGTCCCTCCAGGCTGATCTCTGACCTCTGACCCCTAGTCGAACCTGGAGCATGATGTATATAGCAGACTGACGTCCCTCCAGGAGGGGCTAATCCCTAAGAAGAGGGCCGGGGTCGACGACGAGCTGCACCGCATCAACGAACTCATACAGGTGTGTGGGTCTAGTACCAAATACATCATATATGGCCTCCTGTAGCTCAGTTGGTAGAGCATGGCGCTTGCAACGCCAGGGTTGTGGGTTCGATTCCCACGGGGGGCCAGTATGATTTTTTTTTTATTAAAAAATGTATGCACTCACTAACTGTAAGTCGCTCTGGATAAGAGCGTCTGCTAAATGACTAAAATGTAAAATATAAGTTAACTCATACAGGTACATGGATTGTTTGAATGATTGGTTGATTCAGTGATTGATTGATTGGTTGAGTGTTTGATGACATTTATTGTCCTTCAAGAGGAAATCCTCACATGACAAAAGTCACAAGTTTGTTTATCACGGTCACAGTTTGAGTGGGGATCAATTTCAATGCATTTATTTTCTATACTCAATAGTGTGATACTTCTACGGTGTTGTCATGTAACTAACTGAATGTTGGTTCTGTGTGCAGGGTAACATGCAGCGCTGTAAACTGGTGATGGACCAGGTAACAGAGACCCGGGACACTATGATGAAAGTTCTGGATCACAAAGACAAGGTCCTCAAGCTGCTCAACAAGAACGGAGCTGTCAAAAAGTCTAACAAACTGAAACGTAAGGATCGGGCCTAGCCTGGGCTTCCTGTTCCATCACCAACGCCATGGGTCTGTTCATTAGGGCATGCAATGTTTTAAAAACGTTTTGCAACGGAAGATGAAAATTAAAAGTCAAGGTGGTAGTCCCTCCCTGTTTGTCTGTTTTGCTGCTGCTACATGCCTAATGAACACGACCCACCTCTGCCCTGCCCTTCTGGAGGACAGGGTGGAAGAGCTGCTCTGAGCTAACGAACTGGTGGTGCTATGACTGCTGCGCACCATCACCCTCTATCTCTGTCTGAGGACTGAAGCTGAGGACTGAAGCTGAGGACTGAAGCTGAGGACTGAAGCTGGACAACATAACTAGAACCCTCCTGTTGCTCAGAACTCAACCGGCTGGAAGGAATCCCTCTAGGAATAGTTTCTCACTGAAGAAGACCCAACACTTTGTGAGTGTGCCAAATGGCACCCTATTCCCTACATAGTGCACTACTTTTGACCAGAGCTCTATGGGTCCTGATCAAAAGTAGTGCACTATAAAGGGAATAGGGTGCCATTTGGAACACAACACTGCCTGATGGCCCCTTCTTCTTAGTTTACTTTTACAGAGCTCAGGTCTATATTTTTCTTTTGGCGTCATTCAATTGAAGTTACTTCTTGTCAACAAAAAAAACGAGGTTGAATGGAATCTTAAGCACTTACAAATTCATAACATATTGTACAAATTGGAATTGGTAACATCATCAATATGAAGTGGATGGCGTTGTCCACAATGTTCCGCTTTGAGCGTTACTTTCACAACTACTGGCTGAAATTATATAAAACCTTTAGAACGCATCTTTAATACTCTATATTTATTGAGAACGTCCTGTTCTTATTTCAGCATTCACATTGTCTTGCCTGTGGGTAAAACGATGTGGTGCCAAATGCCACATTCTGTTTCAAGTACAGGAAAGTACCGGAAAGTATTCAGACCCCTTGACCTTTTTCCACATTTTGTTACGTTACAGCCTTATTCTAAAATGGATTAAATTGTTTTTTCCCCTCATCAATCTACACATAATACCCCATAATGACAAAGCAAAAACAGGTTTTATGACATTTTTGCTAATGTATAAAAATGTAAAAACTGAAATATCACATTTACATAAGTGTTCAGACCCTTTACTCAGTACTTTGTTGAAGCACCTTTGGCAGTGATTACAGCCTCAAGTCTTCTTAGGTATGACGCTACAAGCTTGGCACACCTGTATTTGGGGAGTTTCTCCCATTCTTCTCTGCAGATCCTCTCAAGCTCTGTCAGGTTGGATGGGGAGCGTCGCTGCACAGCTATCTTCAGGTCTCTCCAGAGATGTTCAATGGGGTTCAAGTCTGGGCTCTGGCTGGGCCACTCAAGGACATTCAGAGACTTGTCCCGAAGCCACTCCTGCATTGTCTTGGCTGTGTGCTTAGGGTCGTTGTCCTGTTGGAAGGTGAACCTTCGCCCCAGTCTGAGGTCCTGAGCGCTCTGGAGCAGGTTTTCATCAAGTATCTCTCTGTACTTTGCTCCGTTCATCTTTCTCTCGATCCTGACTAGTCTCCCAGTCCCTGCCGCTGAAAAACATCCCCACACCATGATCCTTCCACCACCATGCTTCACCGTAGGGATGGTACCAGGTTTCCTCCAGACGTGACGCTTGGCATTCAGGCCAAAGAGTTCAACCTTGGTTTTATCAGACCAGAGAATCTTGTTTCTCATGGTCTGAGTCCTTTAGGTGCCTTTTGGCAAACTCTAAGCGGGCTGTCATGTGCCTTAAATGAGGAGTGGCTTCCGTCTGGCCACTCTACGATAAAGGCCTGATTGGTGGAGTGCTGCAGAGATGGTTGTCCTTCTGGAAGGTTCTCCCATCTCCACAGAGGAACTCTGGAGCTCTGTCAGAGTGGCAATCGGGTTCTTGGTCACCTCCCTGATTGCTCAGTTTGGCCGGGCAGCCAGCTCTAGGAAGAGTCTTGGTGGTTCCAAACGTCTTCCGTTTAAGAATGATGGAGGCCACTGTGTTCTTGGGGACCTTCAATGCTGCAGAAATGTTTTGGTACCCTTCCCCAGATCTGGGCCTCGACACAATCCTGTCTCGGAGCTCTACGGACAATTCCTTCGACCTCATGGCTTGGTTTTTGCTCTGACATGCACTGTCAACTGTGGGACCTTTATATAGACAGGTGTGTGCCTTTCCAAATCATGTCCAATCAATTGAATTTACCACAGGTGGACTCCAATCAAGTTGTAGAAACATCAAGGATGATCAATGGAAACAGGATGCACCTGACCTCAATTTCGAGTCTCATAGCAAAGGGTCTGAATACATATGTTTTTTTATTTTACACATTTGCTAAAATGTAAAAAAAAAAAAAAAAAAAATGTTTTCGCTTTGCCATTATGGGGTATTGTGTGTAGATTGAGGAACCTTTTTTAATTTAATAAATTTTAGAATAAGGCTGTAACGTAACAATGTGTGGAAAAAGTCAAGGGGTCTGAATACTTTCCGAAGGCACTGTATGTTATATTCCTTATAATGGAAGATAGGGCAATCTCAACAGGCTTAATTGTACTGTATGTACAAACCCAGGACTTAATGATGATGAGGATATTGGCTCACAGTGTTTGTCTTCTGATATTTATTTGATAATGAACGAGACAGTCTGGGTATAATAGAGCGTTTTACATACGGATGTTTTGGGAAATGGCTGACAAGCATAGTGGGTCATTTATCATGGTGTGATTGAAGACGGGACATTATGCGTTTTGGTTTAAAGAAAAAGGTACATTTACTTGAAGGAAGGAAGTGGTGTGCTTGTCGTGTTAACTACAACGCCAGAAACAGATGTGTTCACAATTTTAAGAAGTTGTTGAAAGTGTTTTACGTTGTTTTTTTTGTTTTTTTTCATCGTCTCTTTTGGCTCATTCTTTTTTGTTGGTTTTGTACTTCATGAAAACATGTTGTGCTTTTTTTTTCAGATGTTATGATGAGACACTCTGGGCCTGAAAATCCAAGATATTATACCTGGGTTTCTGTCTGTGTTATTGTTATAGTAAAACCACTTCAAGGAAACTGTATTCTCAGTAATTTTTTTTGATATGTTCTGTTCCCATTGTTGTAGAGTAGACTAGAGCAGGGGGTTTCTCAAACGTTTTGGGGGCCACAGACCCCTTTTGTGATAGCAAATCCATCAGGGACCCCCACAGAATCAGAACACAGCTCACGTGAGATAAAAATGGGCCTACAAGGAGTTTTACTATGACGCGTGCCTGGCTGGACGAACCACGTCTCGGGCCCGGCGGGAAAAAAACAAACATTTAAAAGGCCCGATTCTTGGCATCAGATATACAATTTTGCCACTTTCAAGATTATTTCCTGCAATTCTACACCTTTTGTCATGGGGTAGAGAGATGTTTTGTTGTTGCAGCTTCAAAGCTAATATGCTGCAATTCTACACATTTTTCCATTAGGCATAGATAACTTTGCAGTTGTAAAGGCCCTGTGCAGTCACACACTGAGGTTGAAAAATATTATAATGCCCTTTTAGTGTAAGAGCTATTTGAAAAGACCACCTGAAATTTCAGCTTGTTTTTGGTGGGATGGAGTTTTGGCCTACCTGGTGACATCACCAGGTGGTAATTTAGTTAATAGACCAATAAGGAAGAGAGTTCCAAACCTCTCTGCCAATAACAGCTAGTTTTCTGTTTTCCTCCTCCCCATTCAGACCACTCCCAGACAGTCCTAGCAAAGTAATTGCTTGAGAAATGTTTCTTTGCTAAGAAGATATTTCTGTTTATATTTTTTAACCATTTTAATTGAAAACAATCACAGTAAGGTACTTCATTTTTACCCAGAAATGATTTGATATTGAAATAAAAATGAATGCATTGGACCTTTTTAAAGCTTGAATTAAAGTGCATTTATGTAAAAAAATAATAATACTGGTACTGAGGATACCAACATCCCAGTGAGCCTCCCAGATCCATGTTGCCCAGGGTTAACAACAAATTGTAGACTAATAATATTACATTGTATTACACACTTTAAACGTATTCCACAGATCCCTGCCCATAAGTTGTTTAATTTGTTAGTATATTCATTAAATGTAAAAAAATAAATAATAATAATAATAATAATGATATTTTGAGATCCGGCCGCAGACCCCACTTTGAGAACCCCGGGTGGCTGTTCCAGAAAGCTGTATCATTGAGTTTCTCCGCTGACTGTCTAAACTTTCTTGAAATAACTTAATGTTTTTTGAAAAATATAAACTCACAAACATTGTAGACTAGAGAGGAATTGTAGGATAGCAGCTCCTCAGCAGCCTGGATTAAAACCATGGCAGATAAACTTTACTTTATTTGACGGAACATTTCTCAAAATGTTCTTTTTTTTATCCGTAGTCCCTGATTTGAGATATGCAGCGATAGGAACATGGCAACGAGAATCCGTAACTGCACCTCTGTCAGGGAAACCTGAGGTATACAAACAGGAAGTTGCCTCTACCACACCCTATATGAAGAGAGAATGGAATTCAAACAGGAAGTTGCCTCTACCACACCCTATATGAAGAGATAATGGAATTCAAACAGGAAGTTGCCTCTACCACACTCTATATGAAGAGAGAATGGAATTCAAACAGGAAGTTGCCTCTACCACACCCTATATGAAGAGAGAATGGAATTCAAACAGGAAGCTGCCTCTACCACACCCTATATGAAGAGAGAATGGAATTCAAACAGGAAGCTTCCTCTACCACACCCTATATGAAGAGAGAATGGAATTCAAACAGGAAGTTGCCTCTACCACACCCTATATGAAGAGAGAATGGAATTCAAACAGGAAGTTGCCTCTACCACACCCTATATGAAGAGATAATGGAATTCAAACAGGAAGTTGCCTCTACCACACTCTATATGAAGAGAGAATGGAATTCAAACAGGAAGTTGCCTCTACCACACCCTATATGAAGAGAGAATGGAATTCAAACAGGAAGCTGCCTCTACCACACCCTATATGAAGAGAGAATGGAATTCAAACAGGAAGCTTCCTCTACCACACCCTATATGAAGAGAGAATGGAATTCAAACAGGAAGTTGCCTCTACCACACCCTATATGAAGAGAGAATGGAATTCAAACAGGAAGTTGCCTCTACCACACCCTATATGAAGAGATAATGGAATTCAAACAGGAAGTTGCCTCTACCACACTCTATATGAAGAGAGAATGGAATTCAAACAGGAAGCTGCCTCTACCACACCCTATATGAAGAGAGAATGGAATTCAAACAGGAAGCTTCCTCTACCACACCCTATATGAAGAGAGAATGGAATTCAAACAGGAAGTTGCCTCTACCACACCCTATATGAAGAGAGAATGGAATTCAAACAGGAAGTTGCCTCTACCACACCCTATATGAAGAGATAATGGAATTCAAACAGGAAGTTGCCTCTACCACACTCTATATGAAGAGAGAATGGAATTCAAACAGGAAGTTGCCTCTACCACACCCTATATGAAGAGAGAATGGAATTCAAACAGGAAGCTGCCTCTACCACACCCTATATGAAGAGAGAATGGAATTCAAACAGGAAGCTGCCTCTACCACACCCTATATGAAGAGAGAATGGAATTCAAACAGGAAGCTTCCTCTACCACACCCTATATGAAGAGAGAATGGAATTCAAACAGGAAGTTGCCTCTACCACACCCTATATGAAGAGAGAATGGAATTCAAACAGGAAGTTGCCTCTACCACACCCTATATGAAGAGATAATGGAATTCAAACAGGAAGTTGCCTCTACCACACTCTATATGAAGAGAGAATGGAATTCAAACAGGAAGTTGCCTCTACCACACCCTATATGAAGAGAGAATGGAATTCAAACAGGAAGCTTCCTCTACCACACTCTATATGAAGAGAGAATGGAATTCAAACAGGAAGCTTCCTCTACCACACCCTATATGAAGAGAGAATGGAATTCAAACAGGAAGCTGCCTCTACCACACTCTATATGAAGAGAGAATGGAATTCAAACAGGAAGCTTCCTCTACCACACTCTATATGAAGAGAGAATGGAATTCAAACAGGAAGCTTCCTCTACCACACCCTATATGAAGAGAGAAAGGAATTCAAACAGGAAGCTGCCTCTACCACACACTATATGAAGAGAGAATGGAATTCAAACAGGAAGCTTCCTCTACCACACTCTATATGAAGAGAGAATGGAATTCAAACAGGAAGCTTCCTCTACCACACACTATATGAAGAGAGAATGGAATTCAAACAGGAAGCTTCCTCTACCACACCCTATATGAAGAGAGAATGGAATTCAAACAGGAAGTTGCCTCTACCACACTCTATATGAAGAGAGAATGGAATTCAAACAGGAAGCTTCCTCTACCACACCCTATATGAAGAGAGAATGGAATTCAAACAGGAAGTTGCCTCTACCACACCCTATATGAAGAGAGAATGGAATTCAAACAGGAAGCTTCCTCTACCACACCCTACAGTGGCTTGGCATTTTTCCTATTTTGTTGCCTTACAACCTGGAATTAAAATGGATTTTTTGGGGGTTTGTATCCTTTGATTTACACAACATGCCTACCACTTTGAATATGCAAAATATTTTTTCTTGTGAAACAAACAAGAAATAAGACAAAAAAACTGAAAACTTGAGCATGCAATAACAATTACAGCTGCAAGTCTCTTGGGGTATGTCTCTATAAGCTTGGCACATCTAGCCACTGGGATTTTTGCCCATTCTTCAAGGCAAAACTGCTCCAGCTCCTTCAAGTTGGATGGGTTCCGCTGGTGTACAGCAATCTTTACAGTGATATGAAAAAGTATTTGCCCCCTTTCTAATTTTCTCTACTTTTGCATATTTGTGATACTGAATGTTATCAGATCTTCAACCAAAACCTAATATTAGATAAAGGGAACATAAGTGAACAAATAACACAACAATTACATCTTTATTTCATTTATTTCATAAACAAAGTTATGCAACACCCAATTCCCCTGTGTGAAAAAGTAATTGCCCCCTTACACTCAATAACTGGTTGTGCCACCTTTAGCTGCAATGACTCCAACCAAATGCTTCCTGTATTTGTTGATCAGTCTCTCACGTCGCTGTGGAGGAATTTTAGCCCACTTTTCCATGCAGAACTGCTTTAATTCAGCGACATTTGTGGTATTTCAAGCATGAACCGCTCGTTTCAAGTCCTGCCACAACATCTCAATTGGGATTAGGTCTGGACTTTGACTAGGCCATTCCAAAACTTCAAATGAGTTGCTTTTGAACCATTTTAATGTAGACTCTATTGTGTGTTTTGGATCATTGTCTTGCTGCATGACCCAGTTGCACTTCAGCTTCAGCTCACAGACGGATGGTCTGACATTCTCATGTAGAATTCTCTAATACAGAGCAGAATTCATGGTTCATGAATGGTCCTCTGTAGCTCAGCTGGTAGAGCACGGCGCTTGTAACGCCAAGGTAGTGGGTTCGATCCCCGGGACCACCCATACACAAAAATGTATGCACGCATGACTGTAAGTCGCTTTGGATAAAAGCGTCTGCTAAATGGCATATTATTATTATTATTATTATTATTCATTCTATTAAGGCAAGTCATCCAGGTCCTGAGGCAGCAAAGCATCCCCAAACCATAACACCACCACCACCACCATGCTTGACCTTTGGTATGACGTTCTTACTGTGGAATGCAGTGTTTGGTTTTTGCCAGACATAATGGGACCCATCTCGTCCAAAAAGTTGACTCAAGTTTACCAAAAAGCACCTGGATGATCATCAAGACTCTTGGAAGAACGTTCTATGGACAGATGATTCAAAAGTATAACTTTTTGGACGACATGGTTCCAGTAATGTCTGGCGAAAACCAAACTATGCATTCCACAGTAAGAACATCATACCAGAGGTCAAGCATGGTGGTGGTGGTGTGATGGTTTGGGGATGCTTTGCTGCCTCAGGACCTGGACGACTTAATAGAAGGAACTATGAATTCTGCTCTGTATCAGAGAATTCAACAGGAGAATGTCAGACCATCCGTCTGTGAGCTGAAGCTGAAGTGCAGCTGGGTCATGCAGCAAGACAATGATCCAAAACACACAATCAAATCTACATGAAAATGGTTAAAAAGCAACACATTTGAAGTTTTGGAATGGCCTAGTCAAAGTCCAGACCTAATCCCAATTGAGATGTTGTGGCAGGACTTGAAACGAGCAGTTCATGCTTGAAAACCCACACGTCACTGAATTAAAGCAGTTCTGCATGGAAGAGTGGGCCAAAATTCCTCCACAGCGACGTGAGAGACTGATCAACAACTACAGGAAGCATTTGGTTGGAGTCATTGCAGCTAAAGGTGGCACAACCAGTTATTGAGTGTAAGGGGGCAATTACTTTTTCACACAGGGGAATTGGGTGTTGCATAACTTTGTTTATGAAATAAATATGTAATTGTTGTGTTATTTGTTCACTTATGTTCCCTTTATCTAATATTAGGTTTTGGTTGAAGATCTGATAACATTCAGTATCATAAATATGCAAAAGTAGAGAAAATTAGAAAGGGGGCAAATACTTTTTCATAGCACTGTAAGTCATACCACAGATTCTCAATTGGATTGAGGTCTGGGCTTTGACTAGGCCATTCCAATACATTTAAATATTTCCCCTTAAACCACTTGAGTGTTGCTTTAGCAGTATGCTTAGGGTCAACCTCCATCCCAGTCTCAAATCTCTGGAAGACTGAAACAGGTTTCCCTCAAGAATTTCCCTGTATTTAGCGCCATCCATCATTCCTTCAATTCTGACCAGTTTCCCAGTCCCTGCCAATGGAAAACATCCCCACAGCATGATGCTG
This sequence comes from Coregonus lavaretus, assembly GCF_964263955.1. Classification (NCBI taxonomy): domain Eukaryota; kingdom Metazoa; phylum Chordata; class Actinopteri; order Salmoniformes; family Salmonidae; genus Coregonus; species Coregonus lavaretus. The sequence goes on from NW_028156671.1 coordinate 81,666, forward strand.
CCACCACCATGCTTCACTGTGGGGATGGTGTTCTCGGGGTGATGAGAGGTGTTGGGTTTGCGCCAGACCTAGCGTTTTCCTTGATGGCCAAAAAGCTCAATTTTAGTCTCATCTGACCAGAGTACCTTCTTCCATATGTTTGGGGAGTCTCCCACATGCCTTTTGGTGAACACCAAACGTGTTTGCTTATTTTTTTCTTTAAGCAATGGCTTTTTTCTGGCCACTCTTCCGTAAAGTCCAGCTCTGTGGAGTGTACGGCTTAAAGTGGTCCTATGGACAGATACTCCAATCTCCGCTGTGGAGCTTGCAGCTCCTTCAGGGTTATCTAGACCACTGGGCTCCCGAGTGGCGCAGTGGTCTAAGGCACTGCATCTCAGTGCTTGAGGTGTCACTACAGACCCCCTGGTTCGATTCCAGGCTGTATCATAACCGGCCGTGATTGGGAGTCCCATAGGGCGGCGCACAATTGGCCCAGCGTCGTCCGGGTTTGGCCGGTGTAGGCCGTCATTGTAAATAAGAACTTGTTCTTAACTGACTTGCCTAGTTAAATAAAGGTTAAAAATATATATATATTTGGTCTCTTTGTTGCCTCTCTGATTAATTTCCTCCCTGCCTGGTCCGTGAGTTTTGGTTGGCGGCCTTCTCTTGGCAGGTTTGTTGTGGTGCCATATTCTTTCCATTTTTTAATAATGGATTTAATGGTGCTCCGTGGGATGTTCAAAGTTTCTGATATTTGTTTATAACCCAACCCTGATCTGTACTTCTCCACAACTTTGTCCCTGACCTGTTTGGAGAGCTCTTTGGTCTTCATGGTGCTGCATGCTTGGTGGTGCCCCTTGCTTAGTGGTGTTGCAGACTCTGGGGCCTTTCAGAACAGGTGTATATATACTGAGATCATGTGACAGATCATGTGACACTTAGATTGCACACAGGTGGACTTTATTTAACTAATTATGTGACTTCTGAAGGTAATTGGTTGCACCAGATCGTATTTAGGGGCTTCATAGCAAAGGGGATGAATACATATGCACGCACCACTTTTCAGTTATTAATTTATTAGAATTTTTTGAAACAAGTTATTTTTTTCATTTCACTTCACCAATTTGGACTATTTTGGACTATTTTGTGTATGTCCATTACATAAAATCCAAATTAAAATAAATTAAAATTGCAGGTTGTAATGCAACGAAATAGGAAAAATGGCAAAGGGGATGAATACTTTTGCAAGGCACTGTATATGAAGAGAGGATGGAATTTAAACAGGAAGCTGCCTCTACCACACTCTATATGAAGAGAGAATGGAATTCAAACAGGAAGCTTCCTCTACCACACCCTACATGAAGAGAGAATGGAATTCAAACAGGAAGCTTCCTCTACCACACCCTATATGAAGAGAGAATGGAATTCAAACAGGAAGCTGCCTCTACCACACTCTATATGAAGAGAGAATGGAATTCAAACAGGAAGCTGCCTCTACCACACTCTATATGAAGAGAGAATGGAATTCAAACAGGAAGCTTCCTCTACCACACCCTACATGAAGAGAGAATGGAATTCAAACAGGAAGCTGCCTCTACCACACCCTACATGAAGAGAGAATGGAATTCAAACAGGAAGCTGCCTCTACCACACTCTATATGAAGAGAGAATGGAATTCAAACAGGAAGCTGCCTCTACCACACCCTATATGAAGAGAGAATGGAATCGTCCACTATCTGTAACTATGCAATATAAACCTGGGTGTAACCTGTCACCTGTGAATGACGTTAATGTGAATGACATTAGGCAAGATGGAACCTCTGAGAACCTCTGAGAATATCAGTGCCTGTAAAATAAATGTTTGTGCCTAGTCTACATAAGATTATACATCTATTGTACAGATATCAGAAAATCTACATTTCCTGTTGGATGTTACTATGCAGAGATTCATTCTAAAGCTTCATTTTGGTCAGCCCAATGATGTAATTGTAATGGGTAGCAATTTGGTGATAACTGGTTAGTAGCCACTGTCTCATAAAGAGAGACATGCATATTGTTGAATTGTAACCTAACTTTATTAAACTCAACCATTGTAACCTGACGTGGCAGGCGTAAAATAAAGGCCTGAAACTAGATCCCCTACATACTGGTCTTGACGAGAAGAAAAATTGATTATAGAGGTAAAAAAACAGATGCATGAGACGATAATGGAGAAATCTAACCAGGGAGTGAATGATTACATTACAATCTAATTACAAAGAACTGTAACTGTAATCACAATTACATTACCAGCAAAAAATATTGTCATCAGATTACAGATACTTTAAATATAATATTGTCATCAGATTACAGATACTATAATATATAATATTGTCATCAGATTACAGATACTATAATATATAATATTGTCATCAGATTACAGATACTTTAAATATAATATTGTCATCAGATTACAGATACTTTAAATATAATATTGTCATCAGATTACAGATACTTTAAATATAATATTGTCATCAAATTACAGATACTTTAAATATAATATTGTCATCAGATTACAGATACTTTAAATATAATATTGTCATCAAATTACAGATACTTTAAATGTAATATTGTCATCAGATTACAGATACTTTAGAAAAACTAGATCATTACTTCTTGGATAACTTTTAAAATTCAGAAAGAATGTTTGAGAAAAAAAATACGTTATGACACCTTTCTGTTTTCTCTATAGCTGGGTTTCTGTTTTCTCTATAGCTAGGTTTCTGTTTTCTCTATAGCTAGGTTTCTGTTTTCTGGGTTTCTGTTTTCTCTATAGCTAGGTTTCTGTTTTCTCTATAGCTAGGTTTCTGTTTTCTCTATAGCTAGGTTTCTGTTTTCTCTATAGCTAGGTTTCTGTTTTCTGGGTTTCTGTTTTCTCTATAGCTAGGTTTCCATCCTATTGGCGACATATTTACATGCAAATATTAAAAATTCAGCATAAAAACAATATGCGCATTTTCGCACCAGAGATGTGTCTCCATCAAATTGACTTGTTGCAGATCAAAGGCTGTGCGTGATGATTTAGTGCACATAAAAATTACTTGCGGTTAAATTCCCATGTACGGAATAAAAAATACAAGTTAAATGGATTTCTGTCCCATTTTAAAATTCTATTTAGGGTTTTGTTACAAAAAAATGTTGCGTTATAAAGTGAATGTGTCCAGTCTGGTGCGGGTATAGCCTACACGATTAGATTATTATGGACAAAAGAGTGAGCCAATTTAAATTTGTCAAACGGCAGCCAAGCATCGATCATCATGTCACCAGAAAAAGACCCTCGATATACTGTATATAGGAAAGGAGCATCAAGCTCATCACTTTGCATTTTCACCACCCCTGTAAAGTTAATTATTTATTTCATCTGTAGCCTAATAAACTGCATGGTTTCCCGAGTCGTGGTGGGAGAACCACACACCGTATCAACGCGTGACTCAACTTTACTTCCATATGATAGTTATTATATCAATATTTATGCATAGTCGTTTCCACCGCCATTTCTCGCATAAATAATTTTACTGAAACAAAAAGATCCCAACATGTCAAACAAACAAATTATCTGGTGGCATTTATAAAATTGTACCGAAACTTCCTTTTCCCGTCACAACTGTGGTGATTATTTTTTTTATATACAGTATAACTTTACTCGCATAACAACTGAGGATAGAAACGTGGTTAGTGACATTCAATTCAGCATTGAAAAAGGCACAAGTTTTAAGTTTGTTCCACCTGAGCAAGTCTGACCACAAGTCAGAGTCCACTACGACGACACACCTAATGATGACCACCAATCAGAGACCACTACGAAGACACACCTAATGAGGACCACCAATCACAGTCCACTACGACGACACACCTAATGCATTTAAATGATCCTTTTAGTCGTCTAATGCCTCTTTAAAGGGAAAGTCATCCAATAGTAACAAAGTAACCTGATTACTTTACTACATTTGGGTAATCCAAAAGTTACGTTACTTTATAAAAATGTTGGACATGTAACTGTAACGTATTACATTTAGAAAGTAACCTATCCAACCCTGGATCTGGCAGCAGGTTACCTCACCCCTAGGCTCAATAGCTACCGCATATAGGCAGAGAGAGCCGCTGGTGGTTGAGATTAGACTGCGTGTGGTAGACTATTTCGATTAGAAAATGTTCAAATGATTATTGATCATTCTGTTACTTCAGGCCAATGAGTTTCATATTGATTAAGTAGAACTTGTTAAACTTACCGTCTGAAACATCTACAGCGAATCTATTCTACACCTGTGAGGTATGCAGACAGATTAGAATATACAGTATGAGAAGATAGCAGTGGCATCTGACTGTTTTATTTTAATTAAATGTTCAATGATAGATTATAGCTCAATCTGTTTGACGCCAATGTGTTTCATATTGATCAGCTGAAACTTGTTAACAGTACCAACTGTGATTCAAAATAGAAAAATATAGCCCCGTGTAAAAAAGTATGCGCTCACTTAACTGTAAGTCGCTCTGGATAAGAGCGTTTGCTAAATGACTAAAATGTAAAAAAACACTCACATATCTGAGGTTACTTGTGCGTGGTAATTGGTCAATGATTACAGTTTAGTAGACACTCTTATCCAGAGTGACGACATATATTTTCATATTTGTTCGTACTGGTCCCCCATGAGAATCGAACCCACAACCCTGGTGTTGCAAGTGCCATGCTCTACCAACTGAGCCACACGGGACCACCGTTATGTGAGAGAACCGGTATAACTTGTGTTTATGTAGCTATGTACCAAGTGAAACATTCACCAAAGTTGATGTATTCTACACCTGGAGTTCTCTCTCCTTTTCTCTATTCAATTCTTTACAGCTTAATTGCCCTTGTGGGAGATTAGCGGAAAGTTTCGTCTCCCTCTGACGTCAGATTAGTCCGAAGGCCACGTAAATTGTCCTTCACCATTAGTCCTTCACCATTATGGTTTAATTTCTAGGAAACAGACATTATTTTGCTGCCATTTTAGGGACAGTTCGAAATTTACTGGGGGCTGGTCCAATTCAAGGTGTTATAAAAAAAAAATGCCCCCCCAACGTAAAAACTATTTTCACATGGCCCTCACCTTGTACTATAAAAAAGACTGCATACCCTCCCCCCTCATAGAATTAACTCAAAATAATGTTTACGACCACAAATAATGCAGCAACCCTGTGTTTATAAATATGGATATTACATTTACATTTTAGCAGACGCTCTCATCCAGAGCGATTTACAGGAGCAATTAGGGTTAAGTGCCTCGCTTAAGGGCACATCGACATATTTTTCACCTAGTCGGCTCTGGGATTAGAACCAGTGACCTTTCGGGTTACCCACTAAGCTACCTGCTATTGACTTATGCTTTTGTGGCACAGTCGATGCCACAGGGCTATGGGCCGGAAGGTTGAGGGTTCACCGGACCGCCACGGAGGTGCTCACTCTCTCCTACCCGTCTCATTTAAGCTACGATCAGAGCCGGCTGCAGACAATGATCAGACAAGGGGAAATCAGACTTTCACAATGTTGATGCCATATTAATAATGATATAAAATACTGGGTATGCATCACATTTTCTACCAACTTCAATGTCATGGTTTTGTGTTTTCAACACCACAGTAAATAGACTATGTCAATCTGGACAAACAGAACATACGTCCCTCCCTACCTTGTAGATTTACCCAGTATCGACGGCTCGGTTTAACAATCTCCGAATGTCATTAAACTTTTTGGTGTTTTGTAACAGATGTTTCTTTCCATTCATCAAATGGCCGCTGCACAGTTTGGATTGTGCATAAAGGAAGTACCAAAACACCTTGATATAGGGGAGGTGCGCATGCAAGCAGATAAGGAAATGTGGATGAAATAAATTATATAGTAAAACCTGCATAAGAGTGAATGTAAACCAGAGAAGAAATATCCTCCCCTTAGCCCAAAAAATAAACACACAACACTCCTTAAAGCGAAAAAAAAAAAAAGTTGAACAACCCTCCCCTATAAATCTGTCTCTTACTTTCAGCTGATACATGATAATATAATAATAATATGCCATTTAGCAGACGCTTTCATCCAAAGCGACTTACAGTCATGTGTGCATACATTTTTTTCTTTACGTATGGGTGGTCCCGGGGATCGAACCCACTACCCTGGCGTTACAAGCGCCGTGCTTTACCAATTGAGCTACAGAGGACCATGATAATATTGGCTAGTTACCTTAATCAGCCTTGTTTATGGTACATTTAGTGCAGCTAGCTACCTTAATCAGCCAAGGGTGGTTGTTTGAAGAATCTCAAATATAAAACATATTTTGATTTGTTTGAGATGTTAGACCGGGGTTGAAGTCCAGACTCTGGCTGGGCCACTCAAGGACATTCAGAGACTTGTCCCTAAGCCGCTCCTGCGTTGTCTTAGCTGTGTGCTTAGGGTCGTTGTCCTGTTGGAAGGTGAACCTTCACCCCAGTCTGAGGTCCTGAGCGCTCTGGAGCAGGTTTTCATCAAGGATCTCTCTGTAATTTGAGCCATTCATCTTTCCCTTGATCCTGACTAGTCTCCCAGTCCCTGCCGCCACCATGCTTCACCGTAGGGATGGTGCCAGGTTTCCTCCAGACGTGAAGCTTGGCATTCAGGCCAACGAGTCGAATCTTAGTTTCATCAGACCAGAGAATCTTGTTTCTCATGGTCAGAGTCCTTTAGGTGCCTTTTGGCAAACTCCAAGCGGGCTGTCATTTGCCTTTTACTGAGGAGTGGCTTCCGTCTGGCCACTCTACCATAAAGGCCTGATTGGTGGAGTGCTGCAGAGATGGTTGTCCTTCTGGAAGGTTCTCCCATCTCCACAGAGGAACTCTGGAGCTCTGTCAGAGTGACCATCGGATTCTTGGTCACCTCCCTGACCAAGGCCCTTCTCCCCCGATTGCTTAGTTTGGCCAGGCGGCCAGCTCTAGGAAGAGTCTTGGTGGTTCCAAACTTCTTCCATTTAAGAATGATGGAGGCCACTGTTTTGGTACCCTTCCCCAGATCTGTGCCTCAACACAATCCTCTCTCGGAGCTCTACGGACAATTCATTCAACCTCATGGCTTGGTTTTTGCTCTGACATGCACTGTCAATTGTGGGACCTTATATAGACAGGTGTGTGCCTTTCCAAATCATGTCCAATCAATTGAATTTACCACAGGTGGACTCCAATCAAGTCGTAGAAACATCTCAAGTATAATCAATGGAAACAGAATGCACCTGAGATCAATTTCGAGTCTCATAGCAAAGTGTCTGAATACATATGCAACTAAGACATTTCTGTTTTTTATTTTTAATACATTTGCAAACATTTCTAAAAACCTGTTTTTGCTTTGTCATTATGGGGTATTATGTGTAGATTGATGAGGATTTATTTTTATTTAATCCATTTTAGAATAAGGCTGTAACGTAACAAAATGTGGAAAAAAATCAAGGGGTCTGAATACTTTCTGAAGGCACTGTATGTATGTGTGATGGGATGTAGAGACAATCTATACTCCGGACTCTGACATCGCTCGTCCTAATATTTCTACATTTCTTAATTCCATTCTTTTACTTTTTAGATTTGTGTGTACTGTTGTGTGTTGTTAGATATTACTGCACTGTTGGAGCATTTCACTACATGTGATATAGCATCTGCTAAATAGGTGTATGCGACCAATACAATTTGATTTGATTTGAATACTAATTAAAATGTGGCAAAGCAATTAACTTTTTGTCCTGAATACAAAGTGTTATGTTTGGGGCAAATCCAATGCAACACATTACATTACATTACATTACATTACATTTTAGTCATTTAGCAGACGCTCTTATCCAGAGCGACTTACAGTTTAGTGAATACATATATATATATATATATATATATATATATATATATATATATATATATATATATATATATTTTTTTTTTTTTACTGAGTACCACTCTTCATATTTTCAAGCATAGTGGTGGCTGCATCATGTTATGGGTATGCTTGTAATCGTTAAGGTCTGGGGAGTTTTTCAGGATAAAAAATAAACGGTAATGGAGCTAAGCACAGGCAAATGAAAAACCTATTTCAGTTTCCTTTTCACCAGACACTGGGAGATTAATTGACCTTTCGGCAGGACAATAACCTAAAACACAAGGCCAAATATACACTGGAGTTGCTTACCAAGAAGACAGTGAATGTTCCTGAGTAGCCTGGCTACAGTTTTGACTTAAATCTACTTTAAAATCTATGGCAAGACCTGAAAATGGCCGTCTAGCAATGATCAACAACCAATTTGACAGAATTTGTGGCACAATCCAGGTGTGGAAAGCTCTTACAGACTTACCCGGTTAGGGCGGCAGGTAGCTTAGTGGGTAAGAGCGTTGTGCCGGTAACCGAAAGGTCGCTGGTTCTAATCCCTGAGCCAACTACGTGAAAAATCTGTCGATGTGCCCTTAAGCAAGGCACTTAACCCTAATTGCTCCTGTAAATCGCTCTGGATAAGAGCGTCTGCTAAATGACTAAAATGTACAAAATGTTACCCAGAAAGACACAGCTGTAATCGTTACCATAGGTGCTTCTACAAAGTATTGACTCAGGGGTGTGAGTACTGATGTTAATTAAATATTTCTGTATTACATTTTCAATCAATTTGTAAAAATGTCTAAAAACATATTTTCACTTGGTCATTATAGGGTATTGTGTGTAGATGGTGGAGAGAAAAACCCCACTATTTAATCCATTTAAATTCAGGCAGAAGCAGAACAAGTCAAGGGGTATGAATATTTTCTGAAGGTGCTGCAGTAACCTTAATCAACATTGTTTATGATACATTTAGTGTAGCAGGCCACTCAAATATAATGTAATTCACATTTGATTAGGCTGCTTTAAAGCACTCTTTACATTCCTTTTCTGTTACATTTTTAGTCATTTAGCAGACGCTCTTATCCAGAGCGGCTTACAGGAGTAATTAGGGTTAAGTGCCTTGCTCAAGGGCACATTGACAGATTTTTCACCTAGTCAACTCGGGGATTAGAACCAGCGACCTTTCGGTTACTGGCACAACGCTCTTACCCACTAAGCTACCTGACGCCTGTCACTAACAGAGGTTTGTCAACACCACCTATCCTAATGCTGAAATAGAATTAGGAAACAGTGATCCTACAGACAGAGGTTTGAGAGGGGGGTGGTTGCTATACGAGGTATCCCTCCCCTACTCGGGGTGGGCCTGCTCCGGGTGGACCTGCTCCGGGTGGGCCTGCTCGGGGTGGACCTGCTCCGGGTGGGCCTGCTCCAGGTGGACCTGCTCCGGGTGGACCTGCTCGGGATGGGCCTGCTCCGGGTGGACCTGCTCGGGATGGGCCTGCTCCGGGTGGACCTGCTCCGGGTGGGCCTGCTCCGGGTGGGCCTGCTCCGGGTGGATCTGCTCGGGGTGGACCTGCTCCGGGTGGGCCTGCTCCGGGTGGACCTTCTCTCAGTGTACAGTGAGGGAAAAAAGTATTTGATCCCCTGCTGATTTTGTACGTTTTCCCACTGACAAAGAAATGATCAGTCTATAATTTTAATGGTAGGTTTATTTGAACAGTGAGAGACAGAATATCAAAACAAAAATCCAGAAAAACGCATGTCAAAAATGTTATAAATTGATTTGCATTTTAATGAGGGAAATAAGTATTTGACCCCCTCTCAATCAGAAAGCTTTCTGGCTCCCAGGTGTCTTTTATACAGGTAACGAGCTGAGATTAGGAGCACACTCTTAAAGGGAGTGCTCCTAATCTCAGCTTGTTACCTATATAAAAGACACCTGTCCACAGAAGCAATCAATCTATCAGATTCCAAACTCTCCACCATGGCCAAGACGAAAGACCTCTCCAAGGATGTCAGGGACAAGATTGTAGACCTACACAAGGCTGGAATGGGCTACAAGACCATCGCCAAGCAGCTTGGTGAGAAAGTGACAACAGTTGGTGCGATTATTGGCAAATGGAAAAAACACAAAAGAACTGTCAATCTCCCTCAGCCTGGGGCGCCATGCAAGATCTCACCTCGTGGAGTTGCAATGATCATGAGAACGGTGAGGAATCAGCCCAGAACTACACAGGAGGATCTTGTCAATGATCTCAAGGCAGCTGGGACCATAGTCACCAAGAAAACAATTAGTAACACACTACGCCGTGAAGGACTGAAATCCTGCAGCGCCCGCAAGGTCCCCCTGCTCAAGAAAGCACATATACAGGGCCGTCTGAAGTTTGCCAATGAACATCTGAATGATTCAGAGGAGAACTGGGTGAAAGTGTTGTGGTCAGATGAGACCAAAATGGAGCTCTTTGGCATCAACTCAACTCGCCGTGTTTGGAGGAGGAGGAATGCTGCCTATGACCCCAAGAACACCATCCCACTGTCAAACATGGAGGTGGAAACATTATGCTTTGGGGGTGTTTTTCTGGTAAGGGGACAGGACAACTTCACCGCATCAAAGGGACGATGGACGGGGCCATGTACCGTCAAATCTTGGGTGAGAACCTCCTGCCAGGGCATTGAAAATGGGTTGTGGATGGGTATTCCAGCATGACAATGACCCAAAACACCCGGCCAAGGCAACAAAGGAGTGGCTCAAGAAGAAGCACATTAAGGTCCTGGAGTGGCCTAGCCAGTCTCCAGACCTTAATCCCATAGAAAATCTGTGGAGGGAGCTGAAGGTTCGAGTTGCCAAACGTCAGCCTCGAAACCTTAATGACTTGGAGAAGATCTGCAAAGAGGAGTGGAACAAAATCCCTCCTGAGATGTGTGCAAACCTGGTGGCCAACTACAAGAAACGTCTGACCTCTGTGATTGCTAACAAGGGTTTTGCCACCAAGTACTAAGTCATGTTTTGCAGAGGGGTCAAATACTTATTTCCCTCATTAAAATGCAAATCAATTTATAACATTTTTGACATGCATTTTTCTGGATTTTTTTGTTGTTATTCTGTCTCTCACTGTTCAAATAAACCTACCATTAAAATTATAGACTGATCATTTCTTTGTCAGTGGGCAAATGTACAAAATCAGCAGGGGATCAAATACTGTTTTTTCCTCACTGTACCTGTGCTGGCTGTACCTGCTCTGAGTATTATCCATGCTGGGTGTCTGGGATCAAAGTCTTCAGGCCATAAAGGGGTGCTGGCTGTGCTGTGTTGGCGTAGCTCACTGTCCTCCTGTTTCCTGGTTCACAGTTTCTTTCTTTCTCTTGGTGGACTGGACAGGACAGACAATTGAACGGTGGCTGAGGACTGAACTGACTATAGGACCAGGGAGGGCTTCTACAGACCTCTACAGGTAACACATGGTCTTGGTCAACTTCTGCTATAGGGGTTTGACCCACAGTTGTCAAAGTTATTTTGATTAATCTAATGGTGGTGTGATGACAGCCATAGTATAGCCAGTGATAAGATATGCCATGTCACATGATACATTTTCAATCTGTCCACATGCATTGTTGTGGGGTTTGATTCTTAATGGGATTTAAATGGGATTCAGATTCCATTGAATAATTTGATTTAATATGAGATGGTAAAACCTCATCTTTAATTAAACTTATTGGAGCAGAAATCCCAAGGGCTTGACCATCAGGTGTCATAATGTGTCAATGTTGTTTTGCTGTAAAGGGAGTGGTCCTGGCCGAAATGGCAGCCATTTTTATAGGACCGATTATATTGTCTGTATCCCAAATGGCACCCTATTCCCAGTATAGTGCACTACTTTTGACCTGGGCTCATAGGGCTCTGGTCAAAAGTAGTGCACTTTGTAGGGAATAGGGTGCCATTTGGAACGAAGACCAGTCACTATCATCATACAGTATGGACTCTTACACAGCTGTGTTTTTTCTCTAAATCTACAGACTGGAGACAAGACGTTTTTAATCATGGTGGTTTTGAGGAAGGTAAGATACATATTACTGTACTCCTCTCATACTAAATGTTGAAGATCTGCTTGCATGATTTATAACAGGTCCTATCTTCGACATTGTCTTTGACAGAAAATATGTCACAGACTGAATATAACATCAGATATTATTGGGGTGGGGGGGGGGAATAGTTTAAAGATTTGAATCATTATGTTTCATAGCATGTCTGTAGGTGAATTCCCATAGTTTTATCTCAGTATTTACTCCAGTATTCTCAGTATTGACAATGTCCATTGCCCCCCCCCCAGGGTGATTGGGTGTGGGTGGACTCTGGTCTGGGGGTGCCCATCGGAGCTGAGGTCAAGCTGACCGACACTGGACAGCTGCAGCTCTTCGATGATGAAGGAAAGGTATGGTACCTGTCCAATACCTGTCCAATACCTGTCCAATACCTGTCCAATACCTGTCCAATACCTACCTGTACCTCCTAACTGTCCGCTGGAGGGTATTGTACCTGTCCTGTATACCTGAATGTTTTTTTGATATATTGTTAAGTGTCCTGTCCTCTTAGCTGTTTTAAAAAAAATGTATATTTACAGTTTTTTCTTGAACCGCTCCACAAAATAAATTCTCATGAGAAAATAATGTAGTTATTTGAATTGAAAGAAACAATTTTTTTTGTTGTTGTGTGAAATCTTTGGCCTCTGGAAGAAATATTTGATCCTGATATTGTGATAAAGTTGTGATAGTGTTATTGATCATTGCAGGAGCATGAGATCAACCAGAAGGAAGAGGATGGGATCCGGCCCATGCACCCTACGTCCGTTAACGGAGTGGACGACATGATCAGACTGGGGGACCTCAACGAGGCCGGGCTCCTCAGAAACCTCCTGGTCCGACACAAGGAGGGTATCATCTATGTTAGTATACTAGATACATATATTATAGTATACTATATAAAAACGATTTAGTCCCTGTTCATATGATTGTATCTATAATCCACCTTACTAAGTTCTTAACAGTCATTGCCCCCAAGCTGGAAATGGGATGTGCAAAATTAAACAAATTATGCCTTTGTTGATAACAACCTATAAGGAAGTTGCAGAGATTAATGGTGTGTGAAAGGTAGGACCGGCTAGAACCACATATATTTTTATTGACATACCACTGATCATATGTGATCAAACATTATGCAAAGATTCAACTGTCATCTTCCTGGTTGAATAGAACCCCATTCACGATAAATGATCTATAACTAGCTTGTTCATGATGATTGGTGGTTTAGGCTCCTTGGAGACGCTGTATTCCTCTCTGACTGAAGTGAATGCTCTGTCAGTGACAGATAGATAGACTTTGCTCTGTAGTAAGGTTATCACACTGGTGTTAGTCTCCATAGAGACCAATGAGGCTCTATGTGTTTAATGAGAACGTCCCAGTGTTGCCCTGCCAAACTGCCAACGCCGCTGTCTTGCCTTCATGAATCAGAACTAGATAGAAACATAGAAAGCAGAGGGACGATTGTTTGGTTTTATTTATGACGTTTACGAACATGAAATGCGATGCGGCTTCTGAACACCAAGCCCGTTGCAATGACTTTATAACCTTACGGCTGCTAGGTTTTGGTATGACTGGGTAATAGGCCCAATGCAGATGTTTTTATTTCAATATCAAATCATTTCTTGCATAACAATGAAGTACCGTACTGTAATAGATTTCTATTCAAATGGGCAAAAATAGTTTTTTTTAGCAACAAAAAAAATACTATTTCTCAAGCAAGACTTTTGCTAGGACTATCTGGGAGTGGTCTGAGTGGGAAGGGTAAAACTGAAAACTAGCTGTTATTGGCAGAGAGGTTTGGAACTCTCTTTGTTATTGGTCTATTAAATAAATTTACAGCCTGGTGATGTCACCATGGAATGCCGAAACTCCCGCCCCCATGCAAACCTGCTGATTAGAAGGTCCAGTGTAGATTGTATTTTCAACCAGCAACTATCAGGAAATAACAATGTTTTATTTATTTTTTTTATTATTTTTTTTAATCACATTTTTTCAGAGTTAGTTTCATCAGCTGCTGTATCTGGAAAGTAAATCAGAAACACTTCCTTGCCTGAGCAGCCAATCCCCTCTCTGTGTTGTGTCCTGGCTGGAGGTCATACAGGCTCTGTCTCAGGCAAGCGAGACTAAAGGTTATAGTGTAGTGTTGATGAATGTGCTACTACTGTTAACCGACTGGTGTTGCCGGACACCCACGCTTCTCATCAGTGGTACCACAGTCTGACAGATAACGTCTCTCTCTTGTGCCCACATCACCCATCTCACGACCACTGTGTGTGTGTGTGTGTGTGTGTGTGTGTGTGTGTGTGTGTGTGTGTGTGTGTGTGTGTGTGTGTGTGTGTGTGTGTGTGTGTGTGTGTGTGTGTGTGTGTGTGTGTGTGTGTGTGTGTGTGTGTGTGTGTGCGTGACAGCCAGATAACGTCCCTCCCTCTATCTGTCCTGTGTCCAGACCTACACAGGCTCCATTCTGGTGGCAGTGAACCCGTACCAGCTGCTGCCCCTCTACACTACAGAGCAGGTGCATCTGTACACGGACCGCCGGCTGGGCGAGCTGCCTCCACACGTGTTCGCCATCGCAGACAGCTGCTTCTTCAACATGAGACGCAACAAGAAGGACCAGTGCTGTGTCATCAGGTTGGGGGGGGGGGGGGATTCTCCATAGACGTACTAGTCCCTACCCACAGTTCAACGTCTAGTTTTGATTTACATTTGGTTGAGTTGTCAACTAACATAAATTCAACGTGAAATCAATGACAAAAAATGTACCATGTCATTGGATTTAGGTCAACAAAAAAAAAAAAAGAGGACGTGCCCTGACTTAAAACAACTTTGAGGACTTTTTGCAAATGCAATCAGTTTTCAACATTGATTCAACGTCATCACATTGATTTTCTTTGGTGGAAATGACGTGGAAACAACTTTGATTCAGCAAGTTTTTGCCCAGTGGGCAGTAACTAGGGTTGAAAAACAGGACCATGCACCATAATAAAAATCAACTAGAAGAGTACATTAGATTGTATAGCCTTAAAACAATGTTCCCTGTGTGTTTAAGTGGTGGCGAACAGTACATTAGATTAAACTATGTTCCCTGTGTGTTTCAGTGGTGAGAACAGTACATTAGATTAAACTATGTTCCCTGTGTGTTTCAGTGGTGAGAACAGTACATTAGATTAAACTATGTTCCCTGTGTGTTTCAGTGGTGAGAACAGTACATTAGATTAAACTATGTTCCCTGTGTGTTTCAGTGGTGAGAACAGTACATTAGATTAAACTATGTTCCCTGTGTGTTTCAGTGGTGAGAACAGTACATTAGATTAAACTATGTTCCCTGTGTGTTTCAGTGGTGAGAACAGTACATTAGATTAAACTATGTTCCCTGTGTGTTTCAGTGGTGAGTCTGGGGCAGGGAAGACAGAGAGCACCAAGTTGATGCTGCAGTTTCTAGCTGCTGTGAGCGGGCAACACTCCTGGATAGAACAACAGATACTGGAGGCCAACCCTATACTGGAGGGTAATGCTTTGGGGTTGTCCTAAAGAGCATTGATTGATTGATAGATTGGTTGATTGATGGGGTGAATGAATGAATGTGTTAATTAATTAATGCATTCATTCATTCATGCATTCATCAGGCTGGGATCTTGTTGCACCAGAAGAATTCATGAATGTGATTTCAATCTGCTCTCCCTGGACCTGTGGTCCCTTCCTAATGAAAGGCTGTTTTCCTCCTTTTCACTAACTTATAAACACACTGCAACTTCTGCTATTCTGCCTTATAAACACACTGCAACTTCTGCTATTCTGCCTTATAAACATATTGCAACTGCTGCTATTCTGCCTTATAAACATACTGCAACTTCTGCTATTCTGCCTTATAAATATACTGCAACTTCTGCTATTCTGCCTTATAAACACACTGCAACTGCTGCTATTCTGCCTTATAAACACACTGCAACTGCTGCTATTCTGCCTTATAAACACACTGCAACTGCTGCTATTCTGCCTTATAAACACACTGCAACTTCTGCTATTCTGCCTTATAAACATACTGCAACTTCTGCTATTCTGCCTTATAAACACACTGCAACTGCTGCTATTCTGCCTTATAAACACACTGCAACTGCTGCTATTCTGCCTTATAAACACACTGCAACTTCTGCTATTCTGCCTTATAAACATACTGCAACTTCTGCTATTCTGCCTTATAAACACACTGCAACTTCTGCTATTCTGCCTTATAAACACACTGCAACTTCTGCTATTCTGTCTTATAAACATACTGCAACTGCTGCTATTCTGCCTTATAAACATACTGCAACTTCTGCTATTCTGCCTTATAAACACACTGCAACTTCTACTCTTCTTTCAGCCTTTGGTAATGCCAAAACCGTCCGCAACGACAACTCCAGTCGCTTCGGGAAGTACATGGACGTTAACTTCACTAAGGGCGGGGCCATCGAAGGGGCTAAGATAGAGCAGTACCTACTGGAGAAGTCCCGCGTCTGCAGACAGGTAGGAGTCGTGGATAATAAATAATATCCCATTTAGCAGACAGGTAGGAGTTGTGGACAATAAAGAACATGCCATTTAGCAGACAGGTAGGAGACGTGGATAATAAATAACATGCCATTTAGCAGACGCTTTTATCCAAAGCGACTTACAGTCAATGCGTGCATACATTTTTACGTATGGGTGGTCCCGGGGTTCGAACCCACTACCCTGGCGTTACAAGCGCCATGCTCTACCAATTGAGCTACAGAGGAATACCCATAAACATCCATACGTTTCTGTGGGAATGTGAATAAATATGTGTTACAACTAAAGGGGTGAATTTGAACTTCCACGTACCGGTTTTTCTCGATGGCGTACAAGCAATGGATCTGTGTTGAAACGTATCTATAGCAGAACAGCAATGATCAAATGCTCAAATACGTTTACAGAACTACTGATAATTTTCTTGCCCTAGTGCCTGACTTGCATATCTTAGGTGGTCTATTGAAAAACTTTAAATACAAATGTCATCAGTGAATACACAATTACAAAAGATAAATGTGTGCAATTGTGTTCACTGTTTATGGCAATCGTTGAATACCACTGCACAAAATTCTAAATCACCCCATCAGTGTCATACCATGTAAAATATTTGGAAATATCCAGGCAGTGGGGACTGTCTAATTATTATGATTGTTTACAATATTGCGGACATGCAGAAACCTAGAGCATGAAGTTGGGTTACTTGTAAGTAACTTTGTGTTACTCCTTAAAGTCATCACGACCGTTCATTATAGAGCTTTGCTTTGGTGTGGGTTGAGGCCTATACATTCATATCAGTTGTGTTTCTCCATTGTGTATTCACCTTTCCTTATTTCTATTGTGGATAGCGTTTCTGTGCACCAATGGAAAGTCTTCAAAACAATGAGGCAAACCAGCCTTTGTATTGAATACATGGAATTGGATTTTGACGATACCGATGGTATAATGTAGTTTATAATATAGTTTATAATACGGTTTAGATGAATGTATTTATGTTTTGAGAAAGCAAATACATTTTAAAAACCCATTTACTGTTTTGCAAAAGGCCACAGAGCTCTGTGTCTTGTGGACTCTGTTTCGAAAATTGACAACATCGCTTGTATGCGATTGAGAAAAACCATAAGTAGAATTTTCACTCTCCCATTGACATCAATGCATGACTAAGTGAAAATTCCACTCAAGTGGAAGTTCACTCCCATGTTTTACAGATCGTTATGGGTGGTTAGGAAGTATTGTTTGTTGTGCAGGTCCATAGAGGTAAAATGTGTTCTGTGTGTTGTGATTGTGTTTGTATGTGCAGGCCCCTGAGGAGAGGAACTACCACATATTCTACTGTATGTTGATGGGGATGCCTGCTGAACAGAAGAAGATCCTGTCTCTAGGCAACGCCTCAGAGTACAACTACCTCACCATGGTAACAACCACACACATATCTATATAGTACAACTACATCACCATGGTAACAACACATAGACATATACACTGAGTGTACAAAACATTAAGAACACCTGCATTTTCCATGACAGACTGACCAGGTGAAAGCTATGATCCCTTATTGATGTCACCTGTTAAATCCACTTCAATCAGTGTAGATGAAGGGGAGGAGACAGGTTAAAGAAGGATTTTTAAGCCTTGAGACAATTGAGACATGGATTGTGTATGTGTGCCATTCAGAGGGTGAATGGGCAAGACAAAAGATTGAAGTGCCTTTGAACGGGGTATGGTAGTAGGTGCCAGGCGCACCGGTTTGTGTCAAGAACTGCTGTGTTTTTCATGCACAACTGTTTCCCGTGTGTATCAAGAATGGTCCACCAACCGAAGGACATCCAGCCAACTTGACACAACTGTGGGAAGCATTAGAGTCAACATGGGCCAGCACAATATTAGGAAAGAGTTCTTAATGTTTGGTATACTCAGTGTATATTCTAATAGTTTATATTTACATGTATGTGTATTGTGTTTATGGACATCATTGGTACTACTACCAACACATGGGACGGAATACCTGGAATGGAATAAACTTCAATGCATACCAGTGTTGCACATGTATGAGTTATGAATGGATAATTGCTCATTGATCTAAATGGGGACCAGGTCCGAGATGCATCAATATCATGTTGTTCTGAGCCTGGTTGTTGTTGTTCTGCGTTGCCAGGGAAACTGCACCAGTTGCGATGGGCGTGATGACATTAAGGAGTATGCCCACTTCCGCTCGGCCATGAAGATCCTGATGTTCTCTGAGAATGACTCCTGGGAGATCAACAAGTTACTGGCTGCTTTACTCCACCTGGGAAACGTTGACTTTGAAGGTCAGGATCAGGGAGGAGGAGGGGTTTATATCTTTGAAGGTCATGATCAGGGAGGAGGAGGGGTTTATATCTTTGAAGATCAGGGAGGAGGAGGAGGGGTTTATATCTTTGAAGGTCAGGATCAGGGAGGAGGAGGAGGGGTTTATATCTTTGATGGTCAGGATCAGGGAGGAGGAGGAGGGGTTTATATCTTTGAAGGTCAGGATCAGGGAGGAGAGGAGGGGTTTATATCTTTGAAGGTCAGGATCAGGGAGGAGGAGGAGGTGTTTATATCTTTGAAGGTCAGGATCAGGGAGGAGGAGGGGTTTATATCTTTGAAGGTCAGGATCAGGGAGGAGGAGGAGGGGTTTATATCTTTGAAGGTCAGGATCAGGGAGGAGGAGGAGGGGTTTATATCTTTGAAGGTCAGGATCAGGGAGGAGGAGGAGGGGTTTATATCTTTGAAGGTCAGGATCAGGGAGGAGGAGGGGTTTATATATTTGAAGGTCAGGATCAGGGAGGAGGAGGAGGGGTTTATATATTTGAAGGTCATGATCAGGGAGGAGGAGGAGGGGTTTATATCTTTGAAGGTCATGATCAGGGAGGAGGAGGGGTTTATATATTTGAAGGTCATGATCAGGGAGGAGGAGGAGGGGTTTATATCTTTGAAGGTCATGATCAGGGAGGAGGAGGAGGGGTTTATATATTTGAAGGTCATGATCAGGGAGGAGGAGGGGTTTATATATTTGAAGGTCATGATCAGGGAGGAGGAGGGGGGGTTTATATATTTGAAGGTCATGATCAGGGAGGAGGAGGAGGGGTTTATATATTTGAAGGTCATGATCAGGGAGGGTTTTATGACTTTGCTCTATTCACCCTTCCTGGATTCCTCTCATGGTCTCTTATAGCCTAGGATTGGGACTTTACCCTGACCCACATCTCCTGCCCTAGGATTGGGACTACCCTGACCCACATATCCTGCCCTAGGATTGGGACTTCCCCTAACCCTAACTCCCATCCTTTCTCCTGGTCTAGGATTGGGACATTCTCTAACCCTAACCCATCCTCTCTCCTGGTCTCCGATTGGGACTTTACCCTAACCATCTCTCCTGCCCTAGGATTGGGACTTTACCCTGACCCACATCTCCTGCCCTAGGATTGGGACTACCCTGACCCACATATCCTGCCCTAGGATTGGGACTTCCCCTAACCCTAACTCCCATCCTTTCTCCTGGTCTAGGATTGGGACATTCTCTAACCCTAACCCATCCTCTCTCCTGGTCTCCGATTGGGACTTTACCCTAACCATCTCTCCTGGTCTAGGATTGGGACTTTACCCTAACCCATAATCTCTCCTGGTCTAGGATTGGGACTTTACCCTAACCCATCATCTCTCCTGGTCTAGGATTGGGACTTTACCCTAACCCATCTCTCCTGGTCTAGGATTGGGACTTAACCCTAACCCATCATCTCTCCTGGTCTAGGATTGGGACTTTACCCTAACCCATTTCTCCTGGTCTCGGATTGGGACTTTACCCTAACCCTAACCCATCCTTTCTCCTGGTCTAGGATTGGGACATTCTCTAACCCTAACCCATCATCTCTCCTGGTCTAGGATTGGGACTTTACCCTAACCCATCTCTCCTGGTCTAGGATTGGGACTTTACCCTAACCCATCATCTCTCCTGGTCTAGGATTGGGACTTTACCCTAACCCATCATCTCTCCTGGTCTAGGATTGGGACTTTACCCTAACCCATCTCTCCTGGTCTAGGATTGGGACTTAACCCTAACCCATCATCTCTCCTTGGACCATCTACTATAATAAGGTTGAGAGAAAAACAGAATGTGAGGAATCACGGAAAGACAAGTTGAGATAGAGCCATGGCGTGGGCCTGTTGGGGAGGAAGACATTTTTTATTTATTTTTTGGTCATTTTAGCAGACGCTCTTATCCAGAGCAACTTGCAGTTAGTGAGTGCACACATTTTTCATACTGGCCCCCCGTGGGAATCGAACCCACAACCCTGGCGTTGCAAGCGCCATGCTCTACCAACTGAGATACAGGATTTTTGCATGTCAAATCCATTGGGCCATTGAAATACCTACTGTAACTGACTTCCTTACCTTTGATCCTTCCAGCCACCATTTTGAATAATCTGGAGAGCTGTGACGTCATGACGTCAAATCATTTCAACATGGCAAGCAAACTTCTGGAGGTAAGCCTGTCACTAGCCTCAATCCCAGACGTTCTAGGTGTCTCCATACCCCCAAAACCGGCTTTCAGTTCTCAAGAATACAAAAGAGTACACAAGAATATGGTGTGATATCTGTTAGCTCCAGACTAACCTGTCACTGTCCTCTGTGATGTCCCTCTCTGTTTGTGGTCCAGGTGGACCCTAACCTGTCACTGTCCTCTGTGATGTCCCTCTCTGCTTGTGGTCCAGGTGGACCCTAACCTGTCACTGTCCTCTGTGATGTCCCTCTCTGTTTGTGGTCCAGGTGGACCCTAACCTGTCACTGTCCTCTGTGATGTCCCTCTCTGTTTGTGGTCCAGGTGGACCCTAACCTGTCACTGTCCTCTGTGATGTCCCTCTCTGTTTGTGGTCCAGGTGGACCCTAACCTGTCACTGTCCTCTGTGATGTCCCTCTCTGTTTGTGGTCCAGGTGGACCCTAACCTGTCACTGTCCTCTGTGATGTCCCTCTCTGTTTGTGGTCCAGGTGGACCCTAACCTGTCACTGTCCTCTGTGATGTCCCTCTCTGTTTGTGGTCCAGGTGGACCCTAACCTGTCACTGTCCTCTGTGATGTCCCTCTCTGTTTGTGGTCCAGGTGGACCCTAACCTGTCACTGTCCTCTGTGATGTCCCTCTCTGTTTGTGGTCCAGGTGGACCCTAACCTGTCACTGTCCTCTGTGATGTCCCTCTCTGTTTGTGGTCCAGGTGGACCCTAACCTGTCACTGTCCTCTGTGATGTCCCTCTCTGTTTGTGGTCCAGGTGGACCCTAACCTGTCACTGTCCTCTGTGATGTCCCTCTCTGTTTGTGGTCCAGGTGGACCCTAACCTGTCACTGTCCTCTGTGATGTCCCTCTCTGTTTGTGGTCCAGGTGGACCCTAACCTGTCACTGTCCTCTGTGATGTCCCTCTCTGTTTGTGGTCCAGGTGGACCCTAACCTGTCACTGTCCTCTGTGATGTCCCTCTCTGTTTGTGGTCCAGGTGGACCCTAACCTGTCACTGACCTCGGTGATGTCCCTCTCTGTTTGTGGTCCAGGTGGACCCTAACCTGTCACTGTCCTCTGTGATGTCCCTCTCTGTTTGTGGTCCAGGTGGACCCTAACCTGTCACTGTCCTCTGTGATGTCCCTCTCTGTTTGTGGTCCAGGTGGACCCCAAGGCCCTGGAGAAGAGTCTGACCCAGCGCTCCTTCATGACCTCCAGGGAGAGTGTGACCAAACCCCTCACCTCAGCCCAGGCCATGGACGGCAGAGACGCGTTTGTCAAGGTGAGGCTGGTACCACTTGCTGTCTTGTTTGCGCTGTCTTGCAAAATTGAGTGACAATGGCAAGACAGCACAAACAGATCTGGGACCAGGCTAGGTAATGACCATAGGAGTTGGTAAGACAGCACAAACAGATCTGGGACCAGGCTAGGTAATGACCATAGGAGTTGGTAAGACAGCACAAACAGATCTGGGGCCAGGCTAGGGAATGACCATAGGAGTTGGTAAGACAGCACAAACAGACCTGGGACCAGGCTAGGAGACTGCATCGGCTCCTGCTAAGACCATAATATATCTGGAGCTTAAATCAGACACTCCTCTTTGCGAACTTTCAGTCATGAGGTAAAAATAGAAACATTATCATCTCCGATGCTTGGCTATAATATAATAATGTATTTTAGATAAAAAAATGTTTTAGTGATTTAGCAGACGCTCTTACAGTTAGTGAGTGCATACATTTTTCATACTGGCCCCCCGTGGGAATCAAACCCACAACCCTGGCGTTGCAAGCGCCATGCTCTACCAACTGAGCTACAGGATGCTGACGTATGATAATGTATGATAATATATGATAATGCATTATAATAATCATAATACAGTATGATAATGTTTGCTTGTATTCTGCTCTGTCCTCCACCAGGCCATATATGGTAGACTGTTTGTCTGGGTGGTGGGGAAGATCAACATGGCTGTGTTCAAGCCTCCTCCCGAGGACACTGAACACGGCAGACAGTCTATCGGTCTGCTGGACATCTTCGGCTTCGAGAACTTCAACAAGAACAGGCATGTACCATCACAAAATAGTTCGTTAATTCCCATGGAGGAATAAGGGTTGCAAAATTCCATTAACTTTCCAAAGATTCCCAGGTTTTCTTGAAATTCCGGTCGGAACATTCCGGAATTAGAGAGCTTTAATATTGCAGATAGATTGTAGCTTCCATCAATGTAATTGTCTGCATCATTTCCAATCCCCCATATATTTTTTTGTCAATATATATACACTACCGGTCAAAAGTTTTAGAACACCTACTCATTCAAGGGTTTTTCTTTATTTTTACTATTTTCTACATTGTAGAATAATAGTGAAGACATCAAAACTATGAAAAAACACATATGGAATCATGTAGTAAACAAAAAAGTGTTAAACAAATCAAAATATATTTTATATTTGAGGTTCTTCAAAGTAGCCACCCTTTGCCTTGATGACAGCTTTACACACTCTTGGCATTCTCTCAACCAGCTTCACCTGGAATGCTTTTCCAACAGTCTTGAAGGAAGTCCCACATATGCTGAGCACTTGTTGGCTGCTTTTCCTTCACTCTGCGGTCCGACTCATCCCAAACCATCTCAATTTGGTTGAGGTCGGGGGATTGTGGAGGCCAGGTCATCTGATGCAGCCCTCCATCACTCTCCTTCTTGGTAAAATAGCTATTACACCGCCTGGAGGTGAGTTGGGTCATTGTCCTGTTGAAAAACAAATTATAGTCCCACCAAGCCTAAACCAGATGGGATAGCATATCGCTATAGAATGCTGTGGTAGCCATGCTGGTTAAGTGTGTCTTGAATTCTAAATAAATCACAGACAGTGTCACCAGCAAAGCACCCCCACACCATAATACCTCCTCCTCCATGCTTTACGGTGGGAAATACACATGCGGAGATCATCTGTTCACCCACACCGCGTCTCACAAAGACACGGCGGTTGGAACCAAAAATCTCCAATTTGGACTCCAGACCAAAGGACAAATTTCCACCGGTCTAAAGTCCATTGCTCGTGTTTCTTGGCCCAAGCAGGTCTCTTCTTCTTGTTGATGTCTTTCGTAGTGGTTTCTTTGCAACAATTCGACCATGAAGGCCTGATTCACACAGTCTCCTCTGAACAGTTGATGTTGAGATGTGTCTGTGAACTCTGTGAAGCATTTATTTGGGCTGCAATTTCTGAGGCTGGTAACTAATGAACTTATCCTCTGCAGCAGAAGTAACTCTGGGTCTTCCATTCCTGTGGCGGTCCTCATGAGAGCCAGTTTCATCATAGCGCTTGATGGTTTTTGCGACTGCACTTGAAGAGACTTTCAAAGTTCTTGAAATGTTTCGTATTGACTGATCTTCATGTCTTAAAGTAATGATGGACTGTCGTTTCTCTTTGCTTATTTGAGCTGTTCTTGCCATAATATGGACTTGGTCTTTTACCAAATAGGGCTATCTTCTGTATACCTCCCCTACCTTGTCACAACACAACTGATTGGCTCAAACCCATTAAGAAGGAAATAAATTCAACAAATTAACTTTTAAGAAGGCACACCTGTTTCAGTTTTTCTCGATTGCTAAGACACATTTCTTGAAAGCTGCTCTCCTTTTCTCTTAACTGTGAACACAAAACCCAATTTTCAAGCTACATTCACAAAACCTCAGACTCTTCTTGCAAAACCAAACTTTCACCTCAAAACAGTTCAATCTGTGCTCAAAACTGAACTATGTTGTCAAATCGTGCCCTGAGTCAATCAAAATAAAAAACACTACTGAACAGTCACTAAACACTACGTAGAAAAATAGAAAACACAATGCTCAGGACATGAAGCTGGAGAAATAAATGTTTATTGTTCACTGTAGGCTAAATGCATGTTGCAAAACAAAAAAAACCTGTGCATTTAGCACTTGTACAAAAAGACAAAACAGAAATCTTGTGCATTTACATGTAGCACTTGTAAAAACAAACAGAAATCTTATGCGTTTGCCATGTAAATAAAGTACAAAAATATACAAATAAGTGCATTACTCAGCCACAGCATCATGTCTCCGTACTGGGTCAGGCCACAGGACTTCATCCACATCACAGGCCACATTTTGTCTGGCCAGGCAACGGGGGAAAAAACCCCTGGCATGCCGTATCCAGGCTTGGCATGCCTCCACACCTATGTCACCACAGGCCCATGGCTTGCAGGAGATTTACCCTGGTGTAAGGTTGGCGTTCATATACCTTCCACCGCCATGAGGAGAATAATTCCTCAATGGGGTTTAGGAAAGGAGAGTACGGTGGAAGGCAAAGATTGATAAAACCTTGGTTCATATTGTACCACTCTCTAACCTGGAGGGCTCTGTGAAAACTCACATTGTCCCAAACAACAACATAGATGGGATGCTCATCCTGCTGCCCTAACAAAGCATCTCGCATGTGATTGAGGAAAATGAGGAGCTGGTGAGTGTTGTAGGGCCCCAGGTTGGCATGATGGTGGACAACCCTATGATTGCTGATGGCAGCACATAATGTGACATTGCCACCACGCTGCCCAGGAACACCAACAATGGCCCGATGGCCAATCACATTACGGCCTCTCCTTCTCCTTTTGGTGAGATTAAACCCAGCTTCATCCATGTAGATGTATTGATGGGGTCTTTCCATTGCATCCAGTTGAAAAACCCTCTGTAGAAATAGATATAGTTTTGTAAGTGATACGGAAAAAGTGATTTAGGCCACTACAGTAAATCACTACTTAGAGTAATCAACATTGAATGTGTCTGGATATATGCCAACCTGTACATACTGGAATCTTTGCTCTTTGACTCTGTCTGAGTTGCGATCAAAGGGCACTCTGTATAGCTGTTTCATGCGCAGTCTGTTGCGCTTGAGGACACGAACAACAGTAGAGAGGCTGACACTGTTGATACCCTCAAAATTTAAATGGTCCTCAATGATCTTCTGCTGAATTTCGCTCAGTTTAATGGCATTGTTCTCACGGACCATATCAACAATTAGGGTCTCTTGGTGTGGGGAGAACATACCTGTCCTCCCACCCCCATGTGGCAGTCTTTCAATTCTACAAAAAGAGAACATGGAGTTACAAAAAATATACATGGAATACTAGGCCTGCAAACAGTTAGACCAACCCTCCATTACAATACTACAGTACATTGGTACAGTGATGTACTGAAACATATATTTACTTACAGTATACTGTGGTACAGTATATAGTATGTCATACAGTAATTGCTGTCAACATTTACATACTGTACTATAATGTCAAAAAAAGGTAATTACCTGTTCTCTTCTCTAAATCTTCGGATTATGGTGGACACAGTGAATCTACTGATGTTTGGTTGTACCCTTTGTCCAGCCTCCCTCATGCTCATACCATGGACAAGAACATGGTCAATCACAGTAGCTCTGATTTCATCAGATATTACTGTTCTTTGTCTTCGCTGACCACCTCGACCACCTCGACCTCCTCTCACACGAACTCTTCCTCTCAGATTTCTATCCATTGTAGGGCCTCACAAACCA
>NW_028156671.1:108400-239094 GCF_964263955.1 Coregonus lavaretus
ATGATGAGATTATTATGGACAAAAGAGAGAGATTATTTTTATTTGTCAAACAGCAGCCAAGCATCGATCATCATGTCACCAGAATAAGACCCTCAAGCTCATCACCGTGCACTTTCGCCACCCTGTGAACTTCATTATAACTTATTTAATCTGTAGCCTAATAAACTGATGCTTTCCTGAGTCCTAGTGGGAGGGGCCACACAACATGTCATCACGTGACTCCAAGTTTACTTCGATGTGATTGGTTATTAGATCAATATTTGCGCATAAAGGTGTTTCCACGCCACTTCTCGCATAATTAATTTTAGCGACATAAAAAAAGATCTCACCTTGTCTAGCGTGTTTTGTTTTGTCGACATTTGGAAAGTTTACAGACAAATGTGTTGTTTCCACCAGGCCTGTCGTGGCATTTTTTCATCCTATGTATACTTTTACTCACTTAAAACAGTTGGATGGAAACCCGGTTTGTGAAATGATTTACGCAAAGTCTGAGTTGCGCATGCTTATCACAACTCTGAATCGGCCCGTGCATTACATAGTCTTGAGTTTTTAGATCCTACGTTGACTGATCACCTCAATCTCTCTCCCTTTCCTCCAGTTCCTCCAGAGCTTTATCCGCTTCGGGCCGATGGGCTATGCCCCCTACTGTGCCAAGAGACTGAGGCGCACCGTAGCCAATGGAGTCCGTGGAGAGCCTCCGAGCTGGCTTGAACTAGAGGTGAGAGGGAAGTAGGGATGTGAAAAATGTAAAAAAAAAAAAAAAAAAGATTGACGTTTAAACAGCCATTTATTTTTATTTTTTATCATTCAAACATTGAAACGAGTTCACAATTAAGATGTGGTCCTGCGTATGACCGCTAGGGGGCGGTGCAGTTCAATCTACCACAGTCATGGCTACCTACCAAACGGCGTTCACCTTACTGCTGTCACCCAACCACTCGGCAACAATGGTAGTTCAAGCTGTTTTAGGTTCTCTGCTGTGTGCCTCTCCTCCATGTTCTCAGTGGTCAGTACATGGGACTTCATATCCCACTTCTCATCAACGTGATGACTCGTTGCAGTGATGTGTCCAAAAATCCTGTTGGTTTACACCACGTATGGTGTTGGAGAGCTCGCGCTTTGTACAATTTCTTCATCAGGGCCGTCACGTTTTTTTTGGACATCTTGTAGTCTGGTTCTAGGCATGCCATCAGGGCATTGAAGCCGACATCCTCTACCATTGACAGTGGCTGCACATCAACTGCAATCATTTCTGGAATCAGGGCAGTGATTTTCTCACTCCGTCCCTTATCGCAGCAACTGTTGGGTTTCACGGTGCCTCCCTTTCAGATGGTTACGCATTGCCCCCTGTACTGCCACTGTAGATCAATTCCACCTCGCAAAGTTAGCATTTCACCAGGGGCGGTGTGTTCAATAGGGCGATATGGGCGACGCACTGCCAAACGGGAAAAGGAAGGGATTTTTTTTCTAATCAATTATATCACGGCAACAGTAGTTATCAGTGTTGTAATCTAGACGTCTGATCTGCCACAGTGCCACACTGCCACTAAATGTCCAATCAGGCTAAAGTCGTGCTTCAAATGGCCCCCCCCCCCCCCCTTTGGGGCGATTTCAGTCAGGTTGAAAATCGCCCAGAAGTCTGTCATAGACTCCCATGTAAAATCTATTTTTTTCAAATTTCAGAGCTTTCAATACAATCTCTATGGGTGTCTGAGGGCTTGCACTTACGCGCTTTCGTCATACGTAACATAACCATGAACGTAACTAAGAAAAGAGCGGGTAGCAGCGTCTCTGTTGCGACCTGCAGTGTGTGTGACGTTTGGTGTGGCGTTATCTTATGTTTTTAATCTTATGTTTTTAATTTGTACACTTAGTGGCGTTATTTTATGTTTTTAATTTGTACACTTAGTTTACAAACATTCTGCCAACCATGGATTTCCAGTGGTGGGGTCACGGTGTTGGACTGATCTTGTTGATCGTGTACATACCCGCTACGAACGGACTAAATAATGAAAACGCTGCTGGCAGCGGAATCCAATACAGCAGGGAGTTTTTACTACAATGCAACTCAAATACGAACGCGATGGATATCCCAATGGCCCATCTAATACCTGATTGTCTGCGAGTGGATTACAAACCCAAATGCAAACGTGGAAAACGCGGGGGAATCAGACAACGACTTAAAAAAAATTAAGAACAAACTTCCCTTACCCACCACCTTGCTGATTAATGCCCAGTCACTGAGGGGGAAAGCGGATGAGTTGTCAGCGAATCTGCGCTTCCAACACGAATATCGGGAGGCCTGTTTGCTGGCATTTACTGAGACTTGGCTGGATGACAGAGTCCCGGACAGAGAAGTGGAGCCGGCCGGCTTCACCCTGGTCAGAGCGGACCACGATCTGACAGTCACAGGGAAACTTCACGGCGGGGGCGTCTGCCTGCTTGTCAGCGACCAGTGGTGTAAATCGATCCTGGTAAGAGAGCGACTCTGTACCCCCGACATTGAACTGCTTTCTGTGTCACTGCGACCTTACTATCTGCCCCGTGAGTTCCCCCAATTGTTTGTTACCGTTGTGTACATTCAACCAAAAGCTAATATAACAAAGGCATCAGAGATTATTTATAATCTGTCACAGAAACTGGAATCCATCTCCCCCGACGCACCCAAATTTATTTTAGGGGATTTTAACAACTGTACCTTGCACAAAGTCTTGCGCACATACCATCAGTATGTGAAATGTCACACTAGGAAAAATAGGACTCTTGATTTGTGCTATGGGACAATACCAAAGGCGTTCTCTGCCACCACCAGACCTCCTCTGGGGACATCAGACCACAATGTGGTCTACCTCAGGCCAATTTACTGTCGCCTCCTGGAGAGGGAGAAACCCACAGTTAAAACTGTCCAGATCTGGAATGACAACAGTATCACTTGGGGTGTTTTGACTGTACAGTGTGGGAGGTATTTGAGGACAGCAGCTCTGATCTGGATGAACTCACAGAGGTTATTTCAGACTATGTAAACTTCTGTGTTGAGTCAGTTGTGCCTACTAAGACCTGTAAAATCTTCCCTAACAACAAGCCTTGGGTATCAAAACATCTAAAATCACTACTTGATAGGAAGAAGGCAGTTTATGCTGGGGGTGATAGACAGGCTTTAAGAGATGTACAACGTGAGATAAAAAGACAGATACTGGTGGACAAGTTTTGCGGAGTGTTTGAGTTAGCTTTGCGAGGCAAAGATGAAACTGAGGGCTCCACCAACCCTGGTAAGCCAACACTTTTGAGATCAGTCAATAAATGCTTCTGGTATTGACTTATATGCTGCCCCTGTCTTCATGTTGTTGCTGGACATATCTTTTTTTTAAAAATGTGTGTAGGTCACCTAAATCATCAGAAAAATTGCCCCCCCTGAGAATTTTTTCAGGAGCCGCCACTGCATTTCACCACCTTCTGATTTAACTTGTCAATGTATTGCCATACAGTACTGGGCTGCTGTCTCTTCCCTGTCTCACTCTCTTTTCCAACTGTTAACGACGATGACCTGCGGAGGGCTTTATATCGGTGGCAAATCATTAGAAAGATGCGTATCTCCTCCTACTAACTTTACAGCATTGTTGAGTATTGTAGGTATTTGTTTATTTATTTATGATGATGATCAGGTTAGTGGTAGTTTGGTGATAACTTTCTCTGTGATTTAAATTTTGTGGAGAAAAAAATACATAAACAAAAAAGGGTTTCGGTTAGGGATTTTTTTCTAAACGTTAACGATCCCAATTTTTGTTTAAACGTTCTTCTGTAGTTCTTTTGTAGTCTGTCTGTGGTTATTATGTAGTTCTTCTGTAGTTCTTCTCTTCTCCAACCTTTGACCTCTGACCTGTGTTTGTGGTGACTGACAGGCGACCAAGTCTAAGAAGCCCATTGCGGTGTCTGTGACGCTGATGGACGGACGCACCATCAGCCTGCCTGTAGACTCCGCCTCCACCTCCAAGGAGATCTGCCAGTTACTCTCTGAGAAGGTCTCCCTCAAAGACACCTTCGGCTTCTCTCTCTACGTGGCTCTCTATGAAAAGGTAAGCAGTACTATTATTAGGAGAATAGATCCCCCACCTGTACTGTTTTACTCTGACCTCTACTTCCAGAAAGGTCTTTGAGACACCCTGATTTCCAAATCGACCCCTAGGCCCTCCTGTACATCCGAGGTTTTAATCGATATGGCACTGGCTTCACCTTTGCCTTCTGATAGGCTGAATTTCATTTTGGCCATGTTGCTGACCTCTTCAGATCCACAGGAGTGTCTAGGGATGAGAGACTGGGGCTCGATTTGGAATTGAGCAACTGTCTGGTGGACCGATGTGACAGGGTTCTTAGTGTCGGTGTGTGTGTTTAGTGCAAAGTCAATTGAGGTGTCTCTTGGTCCCACCCCCCCTCCAGGTGTGGTCGCTGGGCAGCGGGCGGGAGCACGTGATGGACGCCATCTCCCAGTGCGAACAGGAAGTGAAACGGAAAGGTGGGCAGGAGCAGCACGCCCCCTGGCGACTCTACTACAGGAAGGAGATCTTCACCCCGTGGCACGACTGCAAAGAGGACTCCGTCAGCACAGACCTCATCTACAGACAGGTCATCAGGGGACTACGCTACGGAGAGTACCAGTGTGACAAGGTGATGTAATGGTAATGCACTGTCAGTCTTGCTCTGGGGTTAAGTTTCCCCTGGGTACAGATCTAGAATCAGTTTCCCCTCCCCCCCTATCCTAACTCTCACAATTAGCGGGAAAAATTCAGAACTGACGTCTAGAACAGGGTTCTTCAATTCCGGTCCTGGAGGGCCGAAAACACTTCTGTTTTTTTTATTTCTACCTGGTATTTCTACACAGCCCATCTGAAATTAGCCCGCCCAACTACCTCATCCCTATATTGTTATTTATTTTGCTCATTTGTACCCCAGTATCTCTATTTGCACATCATCTCTTGCACATCATTCCAGTGTTAATACTAAATTGTAATTATTTTGCACTATAGCCTATTTTATTGCCTTACCTCCATAACTTGCTAAATTTGCACACACTGTATATATATGTATTTCTGTTTCTGTATTTTTGACTTTGTTTTGTTTTACCCCATATGTAACTCTGTGTTGTTGTTTTTTATCGCACTGCTTTGCTTTATCTTGGCCAGGTCGCAGTTGTAAATGAGAACTTGTTCTCAACTGGTTTACCTGGTTAAATAAAGGTGAAATAAAATAAAATAAAAAATAAAATAGTTAATTGCACTCACCTGGTGTCCCCAGGTCTGAATTAGCCCCTGATTAGAAGGAGAGGATGAAAAACAGAGGTGTTTCGGCCCCCTCCAGGACCGGACTTGAAGAACCCTGGTCTAGGGTCAACCTTAAACTTACACAGTCAATCTTGAAGTAAAGTGATTTACGTCACTGGTTCATATACTGTACGTCTCGAAGAACCGCTGTAAAGGTTTGGAACATTTACCGTGGTCTATCGAGTACCAGTGTGAGAAGGTATGCCGGCATCCCAAACACAACCCTATTCCCTATATAGTGCACTACTTTTGACCAGGGCCCTAATGGGCACTATAAAGGGAATAGGGTGCGATTTTGGACGCAGATTATAACTACCGTGATATACACTGAGTATACAAAACATGAACAACACCTGCTCTTTCTGAATCCAGGTGAAAGCTATGATCCCTTATTGATGCCTCTTGTTAAATCCACTTCAATCGGTTTACATGAAGGGGAGGAGATGGGGTTAAAGAAGGGTTTTGTATTATTTGTATTCCGTCAACTCTTGCTCTCTTTACGTGACACATGTATGCATCGCATGCACGTGACCAATAGGGCCTCACCTATAACATATCATAATCACGTCAATAAACTGGTTATAACAAACTCTGAACACCGTAAAACATGTGACAGCAAAATGGATGCAGAGGACGTGACAAATAAACTCGAAAGGGGGGAATGTTTACTAGTTGCTCAGGAGGTAAACAGGAAGTCAGATGTGTGGAATACTGGAGATCAAGAAAAATAAGGTAAGGAGAAGCGCTGCGTGATATTGTGATATTATGATATTATGAAATTATGATGTTGTGATATTGAGATATTATGATATTGGGATATTGTGATATTGTGATATTATGATATGATATTGTGATATTGTGATATTGTGATATTGTGATATTATGATATTATGATATTGTGATACAATATCACAATATTGTGATATTATGATATTATGATATTGTGATATTGTGATATTATGATATTGTGATATTGTGATATTGTGATATTGTGATGTTGTGATATTATGATATTGTGATATTATGATATTGTGATATTATGATATTGTGAAATTGTGATATTATGATATTGTGATATTGTGATATTATGATATTGTGATATTATGATATTGTGATATTGTGATATTATGATATTTGTGGTCCTCTGTAGCTCAGCTGGTAGAGCACGGCGCTTATAACGCCAAGGTAGTGGGTTCGATCCCCGGGACCACCCATACACAAAAAAAAAAATGTATGCACGCATGACTGTAAGTCGCTTTGGATAAAAGCGTCTGCTAAATGGCATATTATTATATTTCAACATTTAAAAAAATGTTTTAGTCATTTAGCAGACGCCCTTATCCAGAGCGACTTACAGGAGCAATTAGGGTTAAGTGCCTTGCTCAAGGGCACATCGACAGATT
Organism: Coregonus lavaretus; assembly: GCF_964263955.1. Taxonomy (NCBI): domain Eukaryota; kingdom Metazoa; phylum Chordata; class Actinopteri; order Salmoniformes; family Salmonidae; genus Coregonus; species Coregonus lavaretus. The sequence continues at coordinate 115,119 of NW_028156671.1, forward strand.
TTTCACCTATTATGATATTATGATATTGTGAAATTATGATGTTGTGATATTGGGATATTATGATATTGGGATATTATGATATTGTGATATTGTGATATTGTGATATTATGATATTATGATATTGTGTATTGTGATATTATGATATTGTGATATTATGATATTATGATATTGTGATATTATGATATTGTGATATTATGATATTATGATATTATGATATTGTGTATTGTGATATTGTGATATTGTGATATTATGATATTGTGATATTATGATATTATGATATTGTGATATTGTGATATTATGATATTGTGATATTGTGATATTGTGATGTTGTGATATTATGATATTGTGATATTATGATATTGTGATATTATGATATTGTGAAATTGTGATATTATGATATTGTGATATTGTGATATTATGATATTGTGATATTATGATATTGTGATATTGTGATATTATGATATTTCTACATTTAAAAAAAATTTTTAGTCATTTAGCAGACGCCCTTATCCAGAGCGACTTACAGGAGCAATTAGGGTTAAGTGCCTTGCTCAAGGGCACATCGACAGATTTTTCACCTATTATGATATTATGATATTGTGAAATTATGATGTTGTGATATTGTGATATTATGATATTGTGATATTGTGATATTGTGATATTATGATATTGTGATATTGTGATATTGTGATATTATGATATTATGATATTGTGTATTGTGATATTATGATATTGTGATATTATGATATTATGATATTGTGATATTATGATATTATGATATTGTGTATTGTGATATTGTGATATTGTGATATTATGATATTATGATATTGTGAAATTATGATGTTGTGATATTGGGATATTATGATATTGGGATATTATGATATTGTGATATTGTGATATTGTGATATTATGATATTATGATATTGTGTTTGTGATATTATGATATTGTGATATTATGATATTATGATATTGTGATATTGTGATATTATGATATTATGATATTATGATATTATGATATTGTGTATTGTGATATTGTGATATTGTGATATTATGATATTGTGATATTATGATATTATGATATTGTGATATTGTGATATTATGATATTGTGATATTGTGATATTGTGATGTTGTGATATTATGATATTGTGATATTATGATATTGTGAAATTGTGATATTATGATATTGTGATATTGTGATATTATGATATTGTGATGTTATGATATTGTGATATTGTGATATTATGATATTTCTACATTTAAATTTTTCTTTTAGTCATTTAGCAGACGCCCTTATCCAGAGCGACTTACAGGAGCAATTAGGGTTAAGTGCCTTGCTCAAGGGCACATCGACAGATTTTTCACCTATTATGATATTGTGAAATTATGATGTTGTGATATTGGGATATTATGATATTGTGATATCGTGATATTGTGATATTATGATATTGTGATATTGTGATATTGTGATATTGTGATATTATGATATTATGATATTGTGTATTGTGATATTATGATATTGTGATATTATGATATTATGATATTGTGATATTGTGATATTGTGATATTATGATATTATGATATTGTGTATTGTGATATTGTGATATTGTGATATTGTGATATTATGATATTATGATATTATGATATTGTGTATTGTGATATTGTGATATTGTGATATTATGATATTGTGATATTATTATATTATGATATTATGTTATTGTGATATTGTGATATTGTGATATTGTGATATTATGATATTGTGTATTGTGATATTATGATATTGTGATATTATGATATTGTGATATTGTGAAATTGTGATATTATGATATTGTGATATTGTGATATTATGATATTGTGATATTATGATATTGTGATATTGTGATATTATGATATTTCTACATTTAAAAAAATTTTTTAGTCATTTAGCAGACGCCCTTATCCAGAGCGACTTACAGGAGCAATTAGGGTTAAGTGCCTTGCTCAAGGGCACATCGACAGATTTTTCACCTATTATGATATTATGATATTGTGAAATTATGATGTTGTGATATTGTGATATTATGATATTGTGATATTGTGATATTGTGATATTATGATATTGTGATATTGTGATATTGTGATATTATGATATTATGATATTGTGTATTGTGATATTATGATATTGTGATATTATGATATTATGATATTGTGATATTATGATATTGTGATATTATGATATTATGATATTATGATATTATGATATTATGATATTGTGTATTGTGATATTGTGATATTGTGATATTATGATATTATGATATTGTGAAATTATGATGTTGTGATATTGGGATATTATGATATTGGGATATTATGATATTGTGATATTGTGATATTGTGATATTATGATATTATGATATTGTGTATTGTGATATTATGATATTATGATATTGTGATATTGTGATATTATGATATTGTGATATTATGATATTATGATATTATGAAATTATGATATTATGATATTGTGATATTATGATATTATGATATTGTGATATTGTGATATTATGATATTGTGATATTGTGATATTGTGATGTTGTGATATTATGATATTGTGATATTATGATATTGTGATATTATGATATTGTGAAATTGTGATATTATGATATTGTGATATTGTGATATTATGATATTGTGATATTATGATATTGTGATATTGTGATATTATGATATTTCTACATTTAAAATTTTTTTTTAGTCATTTAGCAGACGCCCTTATCCAGAGCGACTTACAGGAGCAATTAGGGTTAAGTGCCTTGCTCAAGGGCACATCGACAGATTTTTCACCTATTATGATATTATGATATTGTGAAATTATGATGTTGTGATATTGGGATATTATGATATTGTGATATCGTGATATTGTGATATTATGATATTGTGATATTGTGATATTGTGATATTATGATATTATGATATTGTGTATTGTGATATTATGATATTGTGATATTATGATATTGTGATATTATGATATTGTGATATTATGATATTATGATATTATGATATTGTGTATTGTGATATTGTGATATTGTGATATTGTGATATTATGATATTATGATATTATGATATTGTGATATTGTGATATTGTGATATTATGATATTGTGATATTATGATATTATGATATTATGTTATTGTGATATTGTGATATTATGATATTGTGATATTGTGATATTGTGATATTATGATATTGTGTATTGTGATATTATGATATTGTGATATTGTGATATTGTGGTATTATGATATTGTGATATTGTGATATTGTGATATTATGATATTGTGATATTATGTGTGCCAAACAGGTTCAATTTTTTTTGCTACTGCTCGACTAAAGCAGTCTTGGTCGACCAACAGCCTATCGACCAAACGATCGACCAGAAGACTAAATGGGGTCAGCCATAGTGTACTCAGTGTACATTACTGTAAGGTCGTTGATTTATCCGGGTCGAAGGATCACTTTACGAAGGGGCCACCTCTGACAAGCTCACGTGTAAATCGCATGAAAGCCACTGGCAAAAACTGAGAGTTTTCTTTACAAAATAAATGGTTGAATGGTTCGAGAATTGGAGATAACAAATACAGACAGTTCAGTTCTACTAAATATATTCAGAAATAAATGTATCCTCAAATATTTGTTCAGTCTGTTATGCTGTGTGCACTGAACTGACATACATGATTGTTGCTGACACTCCGATGGTAACACAACTGGTAATATAGACCATGCATAGGCTATAGGCACGGTCCAATACGTTAAAATACTTTTAGCATAATTTTGACCAATATGTTATTAGGCCCATTCCTGGAGGTGTAAATTATATTTTAGATGGTGTCAGCATCATTTTATTTTCATTAATTTTGAAGTAGAGACTTTTTTTTTTTTTAAGTCACCAGAACTGAGCATCTCAGTCCTTCTACGTCCAAATTCCACCAGGGAGGACCCTAAGCAAGGGGAATGGAATTGGTCAAACCCGCATGTACAGAATGATCCTCTTTTTCTAAAAGCATGATGGTCATGACTATCTTACATGAAAGGGGAGGTTAACTTGGCCCCAGAAAATCCATCTGAGATCAACTTAAGTTTCAGTCATGGGATTTGTTTTGGCTTTAACCCCTGGCTCTTTCATGGGATTTGTTTTGGCTTTCACCCCTGGGTCTTTCATGGGATTTGTTTTGGCTTTAACCCCTGGGTCTTTCATGGGATTTGTTTTGGCTTTAACCCCTGGCTCTTTCATGGGATTTGTTTCGGCTTTAACCCCTAGCTCTTTTATGGGATTTGTTTTGGCTTTAACCCCTGGCTCTTTCATGGGATTTGTTTTGGCTTTAACCCCTGGCTCTTTCATGGGATTTGTTTTGGCTTTAACCCCTGGCTCTTTCATGGGATTTGTTTTGGCTTTAACCCCTGGCTCTTTCATGGGATTTGTTTTGGCTTTAACCCCTGGCTCTTTCATTCTTTATTACTGTTTTATTGGTAATATATTCCTAAGCAGAAGACACATTTTCTGCTTCTAACAGAAATGGGCAAAGTTGTTTTACTTCAACTTGAACTAATGTCCTTTCTAATCTCCATTCTCTCCAGGAGGACGACATAGTCCAGCTGTCAGCCAAACACTTCTACATCCAGTATGGATCAGACCGTAGTCTTGACAACGCTAAGACTGTAGTTCAGGACTGCATTAACTCCTCTCTTCTGGAGGCCAAGTCTCAGGACCAATGGCTTCAGATGGTCAGCGCTGCCCATGCTCAGGTGAGTTGACTGATTCATTTGAGTTTATTTAACAATTAAGAAAATACACATGTAGACCGTGAATACAAAACATGAGTTAGATCACTCATTAACAGGGTTGTGGTCATTTCCATTTAAATTTAGTCAATTCCATTTAAATTCAGTCAATTCCATTTAAATTCAGTCAATTCAGCAAGTAAACTAGAAATCCAGTTGAAATGTTCCTCATGAAATGGAATGACCCGAATCCTGCACATTACTTATTAACAGACCTGAAGTCTCTGCTGGTCATAGAGACAGCTGTATTATTAACAGACCTGAAGTCTCTGCTGGTCATAGAGACAGCTGTATTATTAACAGGCCTGAAGTCTCTGCTGGTCATAGAGACAGCTGTATTATTAACAGGCCTGAAGTCTCTGCTGGTCATAGAGACAGCTGTATTATTAACAGGCCTAAAGTCTCTGCTGGTCATAGAGACAGCTGTATTATTAACAGTCCTGAAGTCTCTGCTGGTCATAGAGACAGCTGTATTATTAACAGGCCTGAAGTCTCTGCTGGTCATAGAGACAGCTGTATTATTAACAGGCCTGAAGTCTCTGCTGGCCATAGAGACAGCTGTATTATTAACAGGCCTGAAGTCTCTGCTGGTCATAGAGACAGCTGTATTATTAACAGGCCTGAAGTCTCTGCTGGTCATAGAGACAGCTGTATTATTAACAGGCCTGAAGTCTCTGCTGGTAATAGAGACAGCTGTATTATTAACAGGCCTGAAGTCTCTGCTGGTCATAGAGACAGCTGTATTATTAACAGGCCTGAAGTCTCTGCTGGTCATAGAGACAGCTGTATTATTAACAGGCCTGAAGTCTCTGCTGGTCATAGAGACAGCTGTATTATTAACAGGCCTGAAGTCTCTGCTGGTCATAGAGACAGCTGTATTATTAACAGGCCTGAAGTCTCTGCTGGTCATAGAGACAGCTGTATTATTAACAGGCCTGAAGTCTCTGCTGGTCATAGAGACAGCTGTATTATTAACAGGCCTGAAGTCACTGCTGGTCATAGAGACAGCTGTATTATTAACAGGCCTGAAGTCCCTGCTGGTCATAGAGACAGCTGTATTATTAACAGGCCTGAAGTCCCTGCTGGTCATAGAGACAGCTGTATTATTAACAGGCCTGAAGTCTCTGCTGGTCATAGAGACAGCTGTATTATTAACAGGCCTGAAGTCTCTGCTGGTCATAGAGACAGCTGTATTATTAACAGGCCTGAAGTCTCTGCTGGTCATAGAGACAGCTGTATTATTAACAGGCCTGAAGTCTCTGTTGGTCATAGAGACAGCTGTATTATTAACAGGCCTGAAGTCACTGCTGGTCATAGAGACAGCTGTATTATTAACAGGCCTGAAGTCTCTGCTGGTCATAGAGACAGCTGTATTATTAACAGGCCTGAGGTCTCTGCTGGTCATAGAGACAGCTGTATTATTAACAGGCCTGAAGTCTCTGCTGGTCATAGAGACAGCTGTATTATTAACAGGCCTGAAGTCTCTGCTGGTCATAGAGACAGCTGTATTATTAACAGGCCTGAAGTCTCTGCTGGTCATAGAGACAGCTGTATTATTAACAGGCCTGAAGTCTCTGCTGGTCATAGAGACAGCTGTATTATTAACAGGCCTGAAGTCTCTGCTGGTCATAGAGACAGCTGTATTATTAACAGGCCTGAAGTCACTGCTGGTCATAGAGACAGCTGTATTATTAACAGGCCTGAGGTCTCTGCTGGTCATAGAGACAGCTGTATTATTAACAGGCCTGAAGTCCCTGCTGGTCATAGAGACAGCTGTATTATTAACAGGCCTGAAGTCTCTGCTGGTCATAGAGACAGCTGTATTATTAACAGACCTGAAGTCTCTGCTGGTCATAGAGACAGCTGTATTATTAACAGGCCTGAAGTCCCTGCTGGTCATAGAGACAGCTGTATTATTAACAGGCCTGAAGTCTCTGCTGGTCATAGAGACAGCTGTATTATTAACAGGCCTGAAGTCTCTGCTGGTCATAGAGACAGCTGTATTATTAACAGACCTGAAGTCTCTGCTGGTCATAAAGACAGCTGTATGGATTAATATGATTGTTTCCTTCTCTACTGTGCGAGACAATGTTCTTTCCAACTGTGTACTGTCTTCTGATGTTCCTCTGCTCTGTCTGCCCTATACCAGGGTCCGTATGTCAACTCCAGGCAGAAAGCAGCAGGTGTGAAGGCTGAGGTGGTGGACTACGCTCGTCAGAAGTGGCCTATGTTCTTCTCCAGGTTCTTCGAGGCCTCCAAGTTCTCAGGTATTAAACACAGTTCTCTCAAATACAATGATCTCAGGTTGCATCCCAATTCTCCATCCTTCTCCAGAAGTGTGCATTCACATACTTCTTATCACAGATTTAACCCTTGGCATGAGGGAGTTTGACATATTTAGGCTAAGTCCAAACTGGCAGCCTACTCCCTAGGTAGTCACAGATGATCCATTATATTGACCAGATACTCTAGTGGGCGCTCTAACAATAAAAATAAATGTCTTCAAAAAATGGAAGGCAGTTGGGAGGAGGCAAGATCAGGTGGGGCTATTCTAGCCAATGAGAGGGCAGATGCACGTGTGAACAACAGCCAATACTGTTTCCATTAGTTACCGCAGCCACAAAGTCAAAATTGGCTATGTCTAAAAACAAATTGAAAATAAACATTTGCTTTTTGGTCTTAATTTAAGGTTAGGGTTAGGCATAAGGCTAGCAGCATGGTTACGGTTATGTTTAAAATATTTAAAGAATTTTAATTGTAGAGATAGGCAGAGTTTATGACTTAGTGTTTTTTTCTCAAATTTGCCGGAACGTCATGTGTCCTATTTATATCAGTACACTCGTAAACAACCGAATCATTACGAAACGTCTATTCGATTAAATAAGCCACACATACAGTAGCAAATAAGCCATTCCATTTCTTGTTGACCAAATTCGACACTGTCAATGACATCCATACAACAGCTTCTCGCCTGGTGAGTGATACATGTTCCTTGAAAATGTAAAATATCCCTGGACTGTCCATATGTTAATAAATGTGTAACTAAATCAAGTCAATCGGGGGATTGAGTTATTTGTTCCAGAAGGGCATGGGCCGGAATCAATCCCACACCAACATGGGTACGCCTATAGGTATATATGCACACTGAAGGTAGCGTCTCTAACCAGTAGACCACCCCATTCCACCAGTTAACTCAATTCTGACAATTGATTCATGACCTTAGGTTTGCTAGAAAACCTTAAGATGTCCTCTTTTTCGATAATATATACTGTAGATTTACATTTTTAAAAAAATCATGGGCATGCACCATTGCGCTCCATTCCGTTAGGCTACGTCACTATTCTCAACGTCATCATATCTTTACATCTGATATTATAAACCTGTGTCTGCAATGACTTTAGATAGGCTACAGTAAGCTATAGCCTGCTGGACGGCTGCATTTTGGATACACTTGACACTTGTAGGTCATAGCGGAGACCAATATCTATCGTGTGTTATTAAGCTATATAAAATGACGGTTGTTGATGTCTATGGATGCTTTTTCAGATACATGTTTGTACATTTGAACGTTGCAGTAACAGGACCTAAAGGCCTACAGTAGCATCAAGACATTTATTAATATTACGTCTGGTGCTTTAGCGTTTAAGCTTATTAACATGCTTATTAACATGGCTCCACTGACCCCGATAGCTGGCACTGGTCCGAATGGCTCCACTGACCCCGATAGCTGGCACTGGTCCGAATGGCTCCACTGACCCCGATAGCTGGCACTGGTCCGAATGGCTCCACTGACCCCGATAGCTGGCACTGGTCCGAATGGCTCCACTGACCCCGATAGCTGGCACTGGTCCGAATGGCTCCACTGACCCCGATAGCTGGCACTGGTCCGAATGGCTCCACTGACCCCGATAGCTGGCACTGGTCCGAATGGCTCCACTGACCCCGATAGCTGGCACTGGTCCGAATGGCTCCACTGCCTCCCGCATGGAGAGAAAGAGGGGTTTCAGTGAACGTATCTAAATCTCATTTGAATGCCGGTCGCGGCAGGCTCTGTCGTACCCGGTTGCGACCGGGAGACCCATGGGCCGGCGCACAATTGGTCCAGCATCGTCCAGGGTAGGGGAGGGAATGGCCGGCAGGGATGTAGCTCAGTTTGGTAGAGCATGGCGTTTGCAACGGCAGGGTTGTGGGTTCGATTCCCACGGGGGGCCAGTATGAAGAAAATAAAAAATAATGTATTCACTCACTAACTGTAAGTCGCTCTGGATAAGAGCGTCTGCTAAATGACTAAAATGTAAATGTCTAAGGAAATAAAATCACTTCAAAAAGAATGCTCAAATGAAGATCCGACATGTAGGGAATAGGGTGCAATTTGGATCACAGCCGTTAATGTGGTAGAGAGCCAGTAGGAGGAAGGGAAGGCATTAGTGCAGCGATCCCTCCCTGCTGTTGGCCCTCTGGTCAAAAGTAGTGGACTACATAGGGAATAGGGTGTCATTTGTCATTTAATCCTTCAAACCCCCCCCCCCCCCCCCCCCCAAAAAAAAAAAAATGTGTAAAGTGGTTATCCCACTGGCTATAAGGTGAATGCGCCAATTTGTAAGTCGCTCTGGATAAGAGCGTCTGCTAAATGACGTAAATGTAAATGTAAATGTAAATTTGGGATGCAAACATTTTGTTTATCCTGCTGGTTTAACTCATTATGCATATTACCAGGTCCTGCACTGCCTAAAAACAAGTTCATTGTGGCGATCAACTGGACAGGCATCACCTTCCTGGATGAGAAGGAGAGGAGACTGCTGCAGCTCTCCTACCCAGAGGTCACTGGGGTCAACACCATGAGGTACAGCACAATAAACTATAGGTTAAAGGTCACAGTTAAGGTGCACAGTGGTTGGGAGCAGGGTGTGCTTCCCAAATTGCACCCTATTCCCTATGTAGTGCACTACTTTTGACCAGGGCCCGTAGGGTTCTAATCAAAAGTAGTGTGCTATATACGTAGGGAATAGGGTGCCATTTGGAATGCCACCAGGAAGCTAGGTCAAAGGCTGCACAGAGGTTGGACAGTTTTTGTGTTATGGGAACATTTTCCTGAACCTAATGAATGTTCTGGGAACTTTCACAGAACCAATTTTGGTTAGCTGGGGAAATTACTGGTGCATTATGTTACATTACATTACCTGGAAACCTAATGAGAACATTTGGGGAATGTTCTGTGGTGGTTGTTACAGATATTCTGCACAACATTTTTGTGAATGTTAGGAGAACATTCCAAGGATATATAATATTTATTTTTACACATTTGTTATCAAAAACATTCTTTGAATGTTTTGGGGATATTATCATCCTAATGTTAGATAAAACCCTACTAGAACTTAATGGGAATCTTAGCTGATGTTCTGGGAATGTTCCCGGTTCACTGGGTAGTGAATAATACCCTGGATTATATGTTGGATACCTCATTATGAGTTAACTAGTATCTTTCAGTAATATGAGTGATTCTCCTCCTTCTCTCAGGGAGGGCAAGGCGTTTGGCCATTCTGTGAGTCTCCTCACTCTGAAGGGAGACTTCTCTCTGAATGCAGCGATGGCTGGGAACATAGCAGAGCTGGTGCATCTGTTCCTGGGAGGACTGAGGGAACGCTCCCAGTACGCTGTAGGCCTGCAGGAGGTCAACCAAGGTTGGTCAGACACAACACCAACCAAGGATTTAGCAAACATTTATCTTTTAGCAAACTTTAATCAAGTTTTAGATAAGTTGGTTTGACCATATATACGAAAATTGCATCCTATGGGGACAGCAGAAGAACCCTTTTGGAACCTTTTTTTCTAGTTAATTAGGGTCAAACTTGTCACCATTTTTTAAAATATTTAGTATTTTATAATGATCCCCAATTAGCCTACTCTTCCTGGGGTCCAAACAGGAAACAAAACACAACACATAATATACATAACACTACATAATACAATACATTAATACAATGCAAAATACAATACAAAATATATACAAATGTCTGTGTCTCTTCACAGTCCCCATCATGCTGTGTTCTTTAATCTGGTTTTTGAATCTGGTTTTATTGCTAGTTTGAGTTACCTGGGGTGGCAGAGAGTTCCATGTAGTCATGTCTCTATTTAATACTGTGCGTTTCCCAGCCTCTGTTTTGGACCTGAGGACTGTGAAGAGACGTCTGGCTGCATGTCTTGTGTGGTACCATTGAGTGTCCGAACTGTGTCCCAACTGCTTGAACAAGACAGTTCGGTACCTTTAACTCATCAACACCTCGCACAGAGACCAACAGTGATTCAGTCAATCTCTCCTCAACTTTGAGCCAGGAGAGATTGACATGCATACAACTGACATTCACCTCCATGTACATCAAGTGCAATACGTGCTGCTCTGTTTTGGACCACATGACTGGTTGATTTAGATGTCAAGAAAGCAGCGCAACGCCTTATCATGGACAGACCTCTTCCCATTTTAGCAACCATTGAGTCTATATGTTTTGACCATGACAGCTTGCTATCTAGGGTTACACCCAGCAGTTTAGTCTCCTCAACTTGCTCAATCGCCACATTATTCAGTAATAGATCTAGATGAGGTTCAGGGTTTTAGTGACTGATTTGTCCCATAAACTATGCTTTTATTTTTTGAGATATTTAGCACCAGGCTATTGCTAGTTTAAAAAAAAAAACTGACTGGAGCTCTATGTTAAGGGTGTCAGTTACTTATTTTACTGTTGCAGCCGACGTGTATGTGGTCCTCTGTAGCTCAATTGGTAGAGCATGGCGCTTGTAACGCCAGGGTAGTGGGTTCGATCCCCGGGACCACCCATACGTAAAAATGTATGCGCACATGACTGTAAGTCGCTTTCGATAAAAGCGTCTGCTAAATGGCTTATTATTATTATTATACTGTTGAATTGTCAGTGTACATGGACACACAGGCTTTATTCAAGGTCAGATGAAGGTCATTAGTAAAAACAGAAAACAATAATGGTCCAAGCTGGTTATGATCAACGCCATCAAAAGCTGCACTGAAATCTAAGAAAACAGCTCCCACAATCTAGGTGTGATAAAGCCTTGAAAAAACGAATCCCCTCCTTCTCTCCCTCCCTCCCTCTCTCCCTCCCTCCCTCCCTCCCTCCCTCCCTCCCTCCCTCCCTCCCATGCCTATATTTATTAGGGTCAAACTTGTCAACATTTTTGAATCTAGGTGTGATAAAGCCTTGTGTCCAGAGCTCAGGAAAGTAGCCTACCCCCATCACTAGGTTAAACAGCTTGAGAATAGCCTCTCTCGGCTTAGGACTGCTGTGTTTCAGCATCTCTGTTAGAATGCTGTCTGGCCAACAGGCTTTACCGCTCTTGGACGACCTGTATTTTAATCATCTAGTTTAGACAGTGTAATAGGATTGTCCAGCAGGTTTTGTTGGTCTGTTACTGTTCATTCTAATTATGTCAATTGTTCTATTACTGATGTTTGGGTGGAGTTAGGTTATTGTTCTTGAATTTATAGAGGTTTTCAAAATACTGTTGCCAGATATTCCTATCTTTGATTGGGATGGCTTTCTTTTTAACAGTGGTATCGAATTTCCGCCATGATTTTTATTGATTGCTATTTTGTCAAGCTCATTGGTCATATAGAGGGATTTTTTCCTTCGTAATAACTTATTATATTGGTTTAGGGCCTGTTGGTATATGAGACCTGTCTCCTAGTTTACATCTGTCTGTCTCTCTCTGTCTCTCTCTCTCTTTCTCTCTGTCTGTCTGTCTCTCTCTCTCTCTCTCTGTGTCTCTCTCTCTCTCTGTCTCTCTCTCATATAGACGACCCTACGTTCCTGAGCTTTAAGAAAGGAGAGCTGATAGTCCTCATTAAAGACGATGAGCTGACTGTCGGCCGCGGCTGGATCAAGGGCAAGAACGAACGCACCAGCATGACGGGGGCGGTACCCACCGACGCTATCCTGGTCCTGCCCACTCTCACCAAACCTACCAATGAAGTCATGGTATGAACGCATGTCCTTATGTTTTACTATCTAAGGTCAAATTAGGGCTGACAAAGTGTCGATCCTTTCCTGTAGGAAGTATTCTTCCTCTTTCTGGCACTGAGATAGCTGCTATTCTGAAGAAGGTTTGATTCATCGTGATTTGTGGTTGTTTTACCTACCTTATTTCAATGCACTAATTCTAATCAGTCTGGATAAATGATTAAAATGGCGACATAAAATGTTTCCAGAGTCTTCTGAACCTGTCACCTGACCAGAGGAAGAGCATCATGGCAGCCAATCACAAGGAGACAGGCACCGTGGAGAGAGTGGCCCCCGTGTCCCTCAAAGAGTTCTCCTATGAGTACTTCAGGTAAGAGTTCTCCTACCAGTACTTCAGGTAAGAGTTCTCCTACCAGTACTTCAGGTAACAGTTCTCCTATGAGTACTTCAGGTGAGAGTTCTCCTACGAGTACTTCAGGTAACAGTTCTCCTATGAGTACTTCAGGTGAGAGTTCTCCTATGAGTACTTCAGGTAAGAGTTCTCCTACCAGTACTTCAGGGAACAGTTCTCCTACCAGTACTTCAGGGAATAGAGAAACCTCTGATACGATATTAACAGAAAAAGTGATAATAGTATAGCCAATAATATTTAGATCTATATGGTATAGAACTAACACATGTAAAATATATAATATATATGGGAAAACATTGTGATTTTAACCTAAAAGTTCTGTGCTTCTGTCTGTCCCTCCAGGCAGCCCATCAAGGATGTGAACCGTCAGGTGATCTCTAAGAACGTGGTCCCTGAGTGCCTGTGGGCCAACTCCAGGGAGCCAATCAGACAGCCCCTTCTTAAGAGGCTAGTGGGGAACTCTGATCTCAGCCAACGGGCCTGCCTGGCCTTCACTGATATCCTTTAATAATTGATTTACTGCCTTCTCACTGACAGATTACTTCAAGAGCATCTTTGGAATCACCTCAACATCGCTTTTTAGTCATTTAGCAAGCACTCTTGGCTAGAGTGACATACTCTGGTCTTCACTGATATCCTTACTGAGAAAATAAAATGCTGTCGCTACCTTTCTTTCTATTCAGACCAAGGTGCATGGACAGTGGTGCAGACTGAAGATTAAAATATATATGATATGTGGAAACAAGATGCACTTATTGTAAGTGGCTAAATGTTAAATGTCTTCGTGATCATTTTTTCTAATCAAGGTTCCATGTCCTGGTACGGGATCATAGACTCACCTCTTCTCTTGTGGTTGGATGGCAAATGACATACAGTTTGTTTCAATACAGTTTTCAGAGATGTGTTGCTAACTGTCCTTGACCTGTGTGTACCTATCCTGAAGTACATGGGGGACTACCCCACCAAGCAGATACAGAGTCCTGTGGAGCTGACAGACCAGATCTTTGGCCCAGCCACCAAGGACGAGGCCCTGAGAGACGAAATCTACTGTCAGATCATGAAACAAATGACCAGCAACAACAACAGGTAGTGCTTTTAGGGCCTGTTTCCCAGACGCAGATATAGATTTAGCAAAGAGACAAAATATTAAATGTTCAATCGAGATTCTTAATGTCAGTCCAGGAGTAGACTTAATCTGTGTAAATCATGAGGGGCTTTTTAACTTTAATCTAAATACAAGGTAGAATGAACCCTTTTGGAAAGATGTTTAAAACAGAGCAGCAGAGGACAGGACAACAGAGGACAGGACAACAGAGGACAGGACACCAGTGGACAGGACAACAGAGGACAGGACAACAGAGGACAGGACACCAGTGGACAGGACAACAGAGGACAGGACACCAGAGGACAGGACACCAGAGGACAGGACACCAGAGGACAGGACACCAGAGGACAGGACACCAGAGGACAGGACACCAGAGGACAGGACACCAGAGGACAGGACAATAGAGGACAGGACAGCAGAGGACAGGACAATAGAGGACAGGACACTAGAGGAAAGGACAACAGAGGACAGGACAACAGAGGACAGGACAACAGAGGACAGGACGCCAGAGGACAGGACGCCAGAGGACAGGACAACAGAGGACAGGACACCCGAGGACAGGACACCCGAGGACAGGACACCAGAGGACAGGACACCAGAGGACAGGACACCAGAGGACAGGACAATAGAGGACAGGACACCAGAGGACAGGACACCAGAGGAAAGGACACTCCTATACATAGATGGGAGGTTACACAAGAAGAATACTATTTTCCTAATGTGGTATTGCTGATTTTGTAACAATGTTGTAACATCCCCAACCCGGATTCAGTTTGGAGCAGGACTGGCAGCTACTGTGGCTGTGCTGTGGTCTCTGATGATGATGGTGATGATGATGATGGTGATGATGATTGTTGTTGTAACAGGTTCAGTTTGGAGCAGGACTGGCAGCTACTGTGGCTGTGCTGTGGTCTCTGATGATGGTGATGATGATGATGATGGTGATGATGATGATGATGATGATGATGATGATGATTGTTGTTGTAACAGGTTCAGTTTGGAGCAGGACTGGCAGCTACTGTGGCTGTGCTGTGGTCTCTGATGATGATGATGATGATGATGGTGATGATGATGATGATGATGATGATGGTGATGATGGTGATGATGATGATGATGGTGATGTTGTTGTTGTTGTAACAGGTTCAGTTTGGAGCAGGGCTGGCAGTTGCTGTGGCTGTGCTGTGGTCTCTTCCCTCCAAGCCAGTCGCTGCTCAAACACACCCAGCGCTTCCTGGAGTCCCGACGGCGTGAAGCCCTGGCCCCTGACTGTCTACAGCGCCTACAGGGATCACTGAGGTACAGTGGCTTGCCAAAGTATTCAACCCCCTTGGCATTTTCCCTATTTTGTTGCCTTACAACCTGGAATTAAAATTGATTTTTTGGGGGGTTTGTATCATTTGATTTACACAACATGCCTACCACTTTGAAGATGCAAAAAAAACAGAAAACTTGAGCATGCATAACTATTCACCCCCCCCCCCCACAAAGTCTATATTTTGTAGAGCCACCTTTTGCATCAATTACAGCTGCAAGTCTCTTGGGGTATGTCTCTATAAGCTTGGCACATCTAGCCACTGGGATTTTTGCCCATTCTTCAAGGCAAAACTGCTCCAGCTCCTTCAAGTTGGATGGGTTCCGCTGGTGTACAGCAATCTTTAAGTCATACCACAGATTCTCAATTGGATTGAGGTCTGGGCTTTGACTAGGCCATTCCAAGACATTTAAATGTTTCAATCAATCAATCAATTTTATTTTATATAGCCCTTCGTACATCAGCTAATATCTCGAAGTGCTGTACAGAAACCCAGCCTAAAACCCCAAACAGCTAGTAATGCAGGTGTAGAAGCACGGTGGCTAGGAAAAACTCCCTAGAAAGGCCAAAACCTAGGAAGAAACCTAGAGAGGAACCAGGCTATGAGGGGTGGCCAGTCCTCTTCTGGCTGTGCCGGGTGGAGGTTATAACAGAACCATGCCAAGATGTTCAAAAATGTTCATAAGTGACAAGCATGGTCAAATAATAATCAGGAATAAATCTCAGTTGGCTTTTCATAGCCGATCATTAAGAGTTGAAAACAGCAGGTCTGGGACAGGTAGGGGTTCCATAACCGCAGGCAGAACAGTTGAAACTGGAATAGCAGCAAGGCCAGGCGGACTGGGGACAGCAAGGAGTCACCACGGCCGGTAGTCCCGACGTATGGTCCTAGGGCTCAGGTCTCTCAGTTGGCTTTTCATAGCCGATCATTAAGAGTTGAAAACAGCAGGTCTGGGACAGGTAGGGGTTTCGTAACCGCAGGCAGAACAGTTGAAACTGGAATAGCAGCAAGGCCAGGCGGACTGGGGACAGCAAGGTGTCAGCATGCCCGGTAGTCCTGACGTATGGTCCTAGGGCTCAGGTTCTCAGAGAGAAAGAGAGAACGAGAGAATTAGAGAGAGCATACTTAAATTCACACAGGACACTGGATAAGACAGGAGAAGTACTCCAGGTATAACCAACTAACCCCAGCCCCCCGACACATAAACTACTGCAGCATAAATACTGGAGGCTGAGACAGGAGCGGTCCGGAGACACTGTGGCCCCATCCGAAGAAACCCCCGGACAGGGCCAAACAGGAAGGATATAACCCCACCCACTCTGCCAAAGCACAGCCCCCGCACCACTAGAGGGATATCCTCAACCACCAACTTACAATCCTGAGACAAGGCCGAGTATAGCCCACAGAGGTCTCCACCACAGCACAAACCAAGGGGGGGCGCCAACCCAGACAGGAAGATCACGTCAGTAACTCAACCCACTCAAGTGACGCACCCCTCCTAGGGACGGCATGAAAGAGCACCAGCAAGCCAGTGACTCAGCCCCTGTAACAGGGTTAGAGGCAGAGAACCCCAGTGGAGAGAGGGGAACCGGCCTGGCAGAGACAGCAAGGGCTGTTCGTTGCTCCAGAGCCTTTCCGTTCACCTTCACACTCCTGGGCCAGACTACACTCAATCATATGACCTACTGAAGAGATAAGTCTTCAGTAAAGACTTAAAGGTTGAGACCGAGTCTGCGTCTCTCACATGGGTAGGCAGACTGTTCCATAAAAATGGAGATCTATAGGAGAAAGCCCTGCCTCCCGCTGTTTGCTTAGAAATTCTAGGGACAATTAGGAGGCCTGCGTCTTGTGACCGTAGCGTACGTATTGGTATGTACGGCAGGACCAACTCGGAAAGATAGGTAGGAGCAAGCCCATGTAACGCTTTATAGGTTAACAGTAAAACCTTGAAATCAGCCCTTGCCTTAACAGGAAGCCAGTGTAGGGAAGCTAGCACTGGAGTAATATGATCAAATTTCTTGGTTCTAGTCAGGATTCTAGCAGCCGTATTTAGCACTAACTGAAGTTTATTTAGTGCTTTATCCGGGTAGCCGGAAAGTAGAGCATTGCAGTAGTCTAACCTAGAAGTAACAAATGCATGGATTAATTTTTCTGCATCATTTTTGGAGAAGAAAATTTCTGATTTTTGCAATGTTACGTAGATGGAAAAAAGCTGTCCTTGAAACAGTCTTGATATGTTCGTCAAAAGAGAGATCAGGGTCAAGAGTAACGCCGAGGTCCTTCACAGTTTTATTTGAGACGACTTTACAACCATCAAAATGAATTGTCAGATTTAACAGAAGATCTCTTTGTTTCTTGGGACCTAGAACAAGCATCTCTGTTTTGTCCGAGTTTAAAAGTAGAAAGTTTTCAGCCATCCACTTCCTTATGTCTGAAACACAGGCTTCTAGCGAGGGCAATTTTGGGGCTTCACCATGTTTCATTGAAATGTACAGCTGTGTGTCATCCGCATAGCAGTGAAAGTTAACATTATGTTTTCGAATAACATCCCCAAGAGGTAAAATATATAGTGAAAACAATAGTGGTCCTAAAACGGAACCTTGAGGAACACCGAAATGTACAGTTGATTTGTCGGAGGACAGACCATTCACAGAGACAAACTGATATCTTTCCGACAGGTAAGATCTAAACCAGGCCAGAACTTGTCCGTGTAGACCAATTTGGGTTTCCAGTCTCTCCAAAAGAATGTGGTGATCGATGGTGTCAAAGGCAGCACTAAGGTCTAGTAGCACGAGGACAGATGCAGAGCCTCGGTCTGACGCCATTAAAAGGTCATTTACCACCTTCACAAGTGCAGTCTCAGTGCTATGATGGGGTCTAAAACCAGACTGAAGCATTTCGTATACATTGTTTGTCTTCAGAAAGGCAGTGAGTTGCTGCGCAACAGCTTTTTCTAAAATTTTTGAGAGGAATGGAGGATTCGATATAGGCCGATAGTTTTTTATATTTTCCGGGTCAAGGTTTGGCTTTTTCAAGAGAGGCTTTATCACTGCCACTTTTAGTGAGTTTGGTACACATCCGGTGGATAGAGAGCTGTTTATTATGTTCAACATAGGAGGGCCAAGCACAGGAAGCAGCTCCTTCAGCAGTTTAGTAGGAATAGGATCCAGTATGCAGCTTGAAGGTTTAGAGGCCATGATTATTTTCATCATTGTGTCAAGAGATATAGTACTAAAACACTTAAGTGTCTCTCCCGATCCCAGGCCCTCGCAGAGCTGTGCAGATCCAGGACAGCTAAGCCCTGGAGGAATACGCAGATTCAAAGAGGAGTCCGTAATTTGCTTTCTAATGGTCATGATCTTTTCCTCAAAGAAGTTCATGAATTTATTACTGCTGAAGTGAAAGCCATCCTCTCTTGGGGAATGCTGCTTTTTTTTTTCCCCTTAAACCGCTCGAGTGTTGCTTTAGCAGTATGCTTAGGGTCATTGTCCTGCTGGAAGGTGAACCTCCGTCCCAGTCTCAAATCTCTGGAAGACTGAAACAAGTTTCCCTCAAGCATTTCCCTGTATTTAGTGCCATCCATCATTCCTTCAATTCTGACCAGTTTCCCAGTCCCTGCCGATGAAAAACATCCCCACAGCATGATGCTGCCACCACCATGCTTCACTGTGGGGATGGTGTTCTCGGGGTGATGAGCGGTGTTGGGTTTGCGCCAGACATAGCGTTTTCCTTGATGGCCAAAAAGCTCAATTTTAGTCTCATCTGACCAGAGTACCTTCTGCCATATGTTTGGGGTCTCCCACATGGCTTTTGGCGAACACCAAACGTGTTTGCTTATTTTTTTCTTTAAGCAATGGCTTTTTTCTGGCCACTCTTCCATAAAGCCCAGCTCTGTGGAGTGTACGGCTTAAAGTGTTCCTATGGACATATACTCCAATCTCCGCTGTGGAGCTTTGCAGCTCCTTTAGGGTTATCTTTGGTCTCTTTGTTGCCTCTCTGATTAATGCCCTCCTTGACTGGTCCGTGAGTTTTGGTGGGCGGCCCTCTCTTGGCAGGTTTGTTGTGGTGCCATACTCTTTCCATTTGTTAAAATAATGGATTTAATGGAGCTCCGTGGGATGTTCAAAGTTTCAGATATTTTTTTATAACCCAACCCTGATCTGTACTTCTCCACAACTTTGTCCCTGACCTGTTTGGAGAGCTCCTTGGTCTTCATGGTGCCGCTTGCTTGGTGGTGCCCCTTGCTTAGTGGTGTTGCAGACTCTGGGGCCTTTCAGAACAGGTGTATATATACTGAGATCATGTGACAGATCATGTCACACTTAGATTGCACACAGGTGGACTTTAATTAACTAATTATGTGACTTCTGAAGGTAATTGGTTGCACCAGATCTTATTTAGGGGCTTCATTGCAAAGGGGGTGAATAAATATGCACCACTTTTCCGATATTGATTTTTTTGAATGTTTTGAAACTGGTGATGAATTAATTTCACGTCACCAATTTGGACTATTTTGTGTATGTCCATTACATGAAATCCAAATAGAAATCCATTTCAATTACAGGTTGTAATGCAACAAAAATAGGAAAAACACCAAGGGGGATGAATACTTTTGCAAGGCACTGTACATGAGCACATCAAATACTGAATATCTTCACTTACTGTACATATTATGGTGGCCCATTAGACCCCATCTCATAGCCCCATTAGAGGGGACCCATTAGACCCCATCTCCTTAGATGTGGAAAGGTCAGGGGTCAGAGGTTAGGGTTTTAAGTTATATGTTGTGGGTTAAGGGTTAGGATTAGGGTGGTTGTACTGATTGTACTTTGTGTTGTCTATTAGGATGGAGCACAGGAAGGTGCCTCCTCACCAGGTGGAGATTTGGGTTATAGGTTAGAGGTTAGGGTTAGAGGTTAGGGGTTAGGGTTGTACATTAGGGTTAGAGGTTAGAGATTAAAGGTTAAAGGTCAGAGGTTAGGGTTAGAGGTTAGGGTTATAGGTTAGGGTCAGAGGTTAGGGTTAGACGTTAGACGTTAGGGTTAGAGTCAGAGGTTAAGGTTAGAGGTTAGGACCAGAGGTTAGGGTTAGAGGTTAAGGTCAGGGGTTAAAGGTAAGGGGTTATAGGTTAGGGTTAAAGGTTAGGGTTAGAGATTAGTGTTAGAGGTTAGAGGTTAGAGGTCAGGGTTAGAGGTTAGAGGTTAGGGTTAGGGTGGTTGGACTGATTGTACTGTGTGTCTATCAGGATGGAGCCCAGGAAGTTGCCTCCTCATCAGGTGGAGGTAGATGCCATCCAGCAGAACTCCACCCAGATCTTCCACAAGGTCCACTTCCCCAACAACATGGAGGAGGTGAAGAGCCCCGCGCCATGACGGTTACTCTGACAAGTGCTAAGCTAAACTTCTAATCATCTGTACAAACAATATGTACAGTCCCTTTCATAACCACTGGTCCTTTGAGCCGGATAGGAACCATTGTCCAGGCATATGTTGTTCCTTTTGTTGCACATGTATAGAACCTGTACTGAACTCTACTATATGTCCCCTGGGTATCCTTCCACATCCCTACTCCCTGGGTATCCTTCCACATCCCTACTCCCTGGGTATCCTTCCACTAATATCCCTACTCCCTGGGTATCCTTCCACTAATATCCCTACTCCCTGGGTATCCTTCCACATCCCTACTCCCTGGGTATCCTTCCACTAATATCCCTACTCCCTGGGTATCCTTCCACATCCCTACTCCCTGGGTATCCTTCCACATCCCTACTCCCTGGGTATCCTTCCACTAATATCCCTACTCCCTGGGTATCCTTCCACATCCCTATTACCTGGGTATCCTTCCACATCCCTACTCCCTGGGTATCCTTCCACATCCCTACTCCCTGGGTATCCTTCCACATCCCTACTCCCTGGGTATCCTTCCACATCCCTACTCCCTGGGTATCCTTCTCTCCTCCTCCTCCCTCTGTAGGTCTTCGAGGTCAACACCAGCACTAGGATCAGGGACCTCTGTCAGACCATCTCCACCAAGCTCCAGCTGGTCTCATCTGACGGCTTCAGCATCTTCGTCAAAACACCCGACAAGGTTCGTCATCAATACAACAACATCATCAATAAATGTCTTTATAACAGACTCCTGACCTCAGTGATTCATAGTAGCCTGGTTCCCCTGGAGTCATATGGTGTTTGGCAAGACGGCACAAACAGATCTGGGACCAGGCTAGATTCCTGAATATCAGAGGACCTTTTCATACCCAAAAAAGTAGAAAGTAAAACAAGTATTTGTCTCTAGTTTGTGAGACGTCCTTTTGTCCCTATGTTGTCCAGGTTCTCAGTCTGAATGATTCAGACTACTTCTTTGACAGCCTGAGACAGATCACTGATTGGTCCAAGAAAGCCAAGAGTGTCAAAGAGGGTAAGATAAGATCAGATCATGCCTTTAGGAACGCCGTTGATATGCCCACGGCCCAGTGTTGAACCCTTAACAATGGTGTGGGTGTGTGTGTGTGTGTGTGCGTGTATGTGTGTGTGTGTGTGTGTGTGTGTATATGTGTGTGTGTGTGTGTGTATGTATGTGTGTGTGTGTGTGTGTGTGTGTGTGTGTGTGTGTGTGTGTGTGTGTGTGTGTGCGTGTGTGTATGTGTATGTGTGTGTGTGTGCGTGTGCGTGTGCGCGTGTGCGCGTGTGTGTGCGTGTGTGCGTGTGCATGTGCATGTGTGTGTAGGAGGAGGACCCATGAACATGACCTACCTAGTGTTCTTCATGAGGAAGCTGTGGTTTAACGTCAGTCCTGGCAGAGACCTGGAGGCTGACCTCATCTTCCACTACCCCCAGGTATGTTACAATGGCTGAGTTCCAAACAGCACCCTATTCTCTGGGTAGTGCACTACTTCTGACCAGGGCCCGATTATTACATTTTTTGGGGGGGGGGGGAAATGTGTATATATTTATTTTATGTGACAAATCATATTTCTTATGAATATTGCTGAGAATCGAACGTAAAAAAACAAAAAAACAAAAAGGTATTCAGGGCACATGCCCATTGATTTTGTTATAATGTTTGAGCAGGGGAACACAGCATTAGCCATGGCAAAATGCATAGAATTGCAGGAAGTTATCTTTAAAACTCAAAAATTGTCTCTCAGCTCCATGCCAAACTGTGTAGAATTGCTGAAAATTAGCGTTTACAACGGCAATAATTTCTCTCCGTTTCCAAGATAGCCTATTAGCTAGAAAGGTATGTTAGAGTCAACACTTCCTCTTCCAATGAACTGTGGGGAGGTTAAAATAATGAAACTGTCTAACGAAACTATTCATTTTAAAATGGATGACTTCTCCTTGCCATTATCATTGGCCAAGAAGAACGTGTTCAAACATTCATTCGTTCCTTGTGCTGTTGGACTAGTAAATGCAAAATAAATTGTATCGGTATATGTACTTATCTATCCAGTGCAGTTGGGACAGCGGTCAGTTGTGAGTGAATGTATCAATGTCCTCTATGTTTTTAGTGGATGCAACATGATGGACTGACTGGTTTAGATGTGATGTGAGAATGCATGTGAATGTGATCCTTTTAATGGAAGGTGATGCCAAAGAAAAATGTCCATCCTGGATGGACAATAAAGTTTTCTTCTATTTCATTCTATTCACCTGATGATAAGACAAGATATTACTTATTTTTTTTGATAACATATGATGGGGGTCTCTGGGTCGCCGGTTTGTCTGGGAGGGGGTCCCTGGACAAGAAAAGGTTGAAGATCCCTTGTATGGGAAATAGGGTGCAGTTTGGGGCCATCATGGTTTATCTTCCACTGCCCTCAGGTGTGTTTGGGGCCATCATGGTTTATCTTCCACAGCCCTCAGGTGTGTTGGGGGCCATCATGGTTTATCTTCCACAGCCCTCAGGTGTGTTGGGGGCCATCATGGTTTATCTTCCACAGCCCTCAGGTGTGTTGGGGGCCATCATGGTTTATCTTCCACAGCCCTCAGGTGTGTTGGGGGCCATCATGGTTTATCTTCCACTGCCCTCAGGTGTGTTGGGGGCCATCATGGTTTATCTTCCACAGCCCTCAGGTGTGTTGGGGGCCATCATGGTTTATCT
This sequence comes from Coregonus lavaretus, assembly GCF_964263955.1. Lineage (NCBI taxonomy): Eukaryota > Metazoa > Chordata > Actinopteri > Salmoniformes > Salmonidae > Coregonus > Coregonus lavaretus. The sequence continues at coordinate 138,844 of NW_028156671.1, forward strand.
TCCACAGCCCTCAGGTGTGTTGGGGGCCATCATGGTTTATCTTCCACAGCCCTCAGGTGTGTTGGGGGCCATCATGGTTTATCTTCCACAGCCCTCAGGTGTGTTGGGGGCCATCATGGTTTATCTTCCACAGCCCTCAGGTGTGTTGGGGGCCATCATGGTTTATCTTCCACTGCCCTCAGGTGTGTTGGGGGCCATCATGGTTTATCTTCCACTGCCCTCAGGTGTGTTGGGGGCCATCATGGTTTATCTTCCACAGCCCTCAGGTGTGTTGGGGGCCATCATGGTTTATCTTCCACAGCCCTCAGGTGTGTTGGGGGCCATCATGGTTTATCTTCCACTGCCCTCAGGTGTGTTGGGGGCCTTTCTCAAGGGCATTAGGTGGCACCTGAGATATTGATATCAGTAACCCTCCGGTTGCCGGCTAACTCCTGCTAGATTTTTCCAAATCAGCGCTTGGATTAGACCGGTTACTGGCCTCCCTCTCTAACCACAAAATAGAATGTTGTGGTTGTGTACCTATGATGAAACTGCCCATCTTTACAGTCAGCCATTTAAAAACCAGTAAATTCAGGAAGTGCGCTGACATTCCGCTTCCAATTCCAATTCTACCTAAATGCTTTTAAATGAGGAAAAATCGGAAATGGAATTTGGTTTACTTTCTGAATTGACCCTAACACTGCTTACAGTGCATTATACTAACAGACAGACGTCCTGATTAGCCTTTCCCTCAGTGCATTATACTAACAGACAGACGTCCTGATTAGCCTTTCCCTCAGTGCATTATACTAACAGACAGACGTCCTGATTAGCCTTTCCCTCAGTGCATTATACTAACAGACAGACGTCCTGATTAGCCTTTCCCTCTCCCTGCTAGGAGCTTCCTAAGTACCTGAGGGGGTACCACCGCTGCACGAAGGAGGACATGGTGAATGTAGGGGCTCTGCTCTTCAGGGTGAAGTCCAACAACGACAAGTCCCAGTTCGTTATGATCCCCAAGATGCTGAAAGACCTGGTGCCCGGCGACATGCTGAAGGCCATGTCCGCTACGGAGTGGCAGAAGGTAAGATCAATCAATCAATCAATCGTTTATTTATAAAGCCATTTTTACAGTTGTCATGCATCGAAGTAAGAGAGTCTCTCTGTGTCACTGTAGTCATTCCTCCAAAAGTGTGCACTTGTTCACTTCCCTGAATCGGTATATGAGATATGGTTTACTGGGAGGAGTGCATGAGTGCACATAGCTGGAAGGGACTGGGTGATGACGTCATGTGGCCTGTATACAAAGACAGTCAGTAGACAGTCACAGCCCCTTTGTCTGTGACTGCAGCTCCACGTTACCCTCTACATGATCCCTGAACTCAAATGACCCTTAACTCAGTTCATTAAATCGGTGAGGTCAGAGGGATCAACTATGTAAAATGTCTTAGAAATGTTTTTTATTTTTTATTTTTATTTTTTTTAAACCATTTTAATCTCTTTGATACCAGAACATCGTTGCGGCCTACAACAAGCAGGCTGGCATGACTGCTGAAGAAGCCATGCTTGCGTTCCTCAAGGTGGTCTGTCGCTGGCCCACCTTCGGCTGCGCTTTCTTTGAAGTGAAGGTATGGAACAGACATTGATTTTAATTTGTTTTATCACAAATTAAATTCCCCTCAGGAGAAATGGGTCTTTCCAGCCGGTGTACCGCAGTAGGTTCGAAGGACACAAAAGTAGTGCACTAGATAGGGAATAGGGTGCCATTTGTGAGGATGGAGCATGCACTACTCTGTCTTCCATCCTCATTAGAGATGTTGTGTTTTTTCCTCCAGCAAACATCAGAACCTAACTTCCCAGATATCGTCAGGATTGCCATCAGCAAACAGGGGGTCACAATCATCCACCCCAAAACCAAGGTAACACACACACACACGCACGCACACACACACACGCACGCACGCACGCACGCACGCACGCACGCACGCACGCACGCACGCACGCACGCACGCACGCACGCACGCACGCACGCACGCACGCACGCACGCACGCACGCACGCACGCACGCACGCACGCACGCACGCACGCACGCACGCACGCACGCACGCACACACACACACACACACACACACACACACACACACACACACACACACACACACACACACACACACACACACACACACACACACACACACACAATCCCAACATTCATTCATTCATTCATTCAACATTCATTCATTCACCATCAAAGACTCCTTTTTTTTCCTCTTGAGAAATGGTTCCTCTTAAATTTGGTTAATTACTCTATTTAGGGGACTTTCGTTATAATTTAATTGTTTTATCAAGGCATATCAAGGTAATTTGCTTATTAATCAACTTCTGTTAGGCCAAATGGCTTCACGGCAGTTCTGTCTGACAGCCCCCCGCTTCCCCTCTTCAATTCAGTTAGCGTCCATTGATTCTGGGGCATCAGGTTACATTTCCACAGCCATTGGAGGCTCGAGAGTCCCGCCCTTAACGCTCATTCGCTGATCGGACTGTCCATCAATTTGTGTCGGAACGGTACATCTCAGACACACAGCTGTAGCGGAATGAATGTGTTCTATGACAAACACGATCGAAATAAGATTTATATCATTTTTACAATTATTTTTTAACTTGAACACAATTTGAAGATGTGAAACAAAATCACTTTGTGTTCGTCACAAAGGGACAAACGTTATATTAGATGAAAGCTGAGATCGTGAAGAATTAGTAGATTCGCTAGCTAACTCTGTGGTACGTTCACAGGGGTATAGACAACAACGAATGAGAGCAGTCCACCAGGAAATGAGTCGGATCTTCCCTGACCACTAATTATATAAAAAAAAGTATTACAATAATAAGGCATCTGAAATCTTATAGCTTATAGCAAAGAGACCTCCCGAGTGGCGCAGTGGTCTAAGGCACTGCATTGCAGTGCTAGCTGTGCCACTAGAGATCCTGGTTCAAATCCAGGCTCTGTCGTAGCCGGTCGCGACCGGGAGACACATGGAGCGGCACACAATTGGCCCAGCGTCGTCCAGGGTAGGGGAGGGAATGGCCGGCAGGGATGTAGCTCAGTTGGTAGGGCATGGGGTTGTGGGTTCGATTCCCACGGGGGGTATGAAAAATTTAAAAAATTATGTATGCACTCACTAACTGTAAGTTGCTCTGGATAAGAGCGTCTGCTAAATGACTAAAGTTGTAAAGTTGATTGTGAGTATATGTAGATTATTTTTTAAAAAACTATAGTATACACATTGTGAAAATGAAATCTAGGATGTACTATCTTTCATGCTATTTACTATAGCAGTGCATTCTAGTGCACAAAGTGCCTACAAATCATAGATAAATAATAACTACCAAAAAAAGCAAAAGAATCTGACCTTTCTAAACAGTACTAGGTAATATCCATGTCCCTCTCATTAAGATATGTTTTATACATCCAGCTGACATTAACATTCAACGGAGAGCATGAACAGTAAAGAGATGTCTGTCTGTCTAACCTGTCTGTCTGTCCCGTAGGATGTCCTTGCGACTCACCCGTTCAACCGTATCGCTAATTGGTGCAGCGGATCCACCTACTTCCACATCACCGTGGGCAACCTGGTTAAGGGAAACAAGATCCTGTGTGAAACATCACTGGTAAGACATGTGCTACTGTTTTGTTAGTTTGCTTGTTTGCTTGTTTTTTTTTACTGTTGACTTTGTAGCTAGTTATTTTGTGTGCCTCTTTCACCTGTTTACTGCGATAAGCTTCCACCATTTCTTATTAACTCTTAATAAATAGGCCTTGAAATACATCCACAGGTGCACCTCCAATTGACTCAAATGATGTCAATTAGCCTCTCAGAAGCTTCTAAAGCCACGACATCATTTTCTGGAATTTTCCAAGCGGTTTAAAAGGCACAGTCAACTTAGTGTATGTAAACTTCTGACCCACTGGAATTGTAATACAGTGAATTATAAGTGAAATAATCTGTCTGTGAACAATTGTTGGAAAAATTACTTGTGTCATGCGCAAAGTAGATGTCCTAACCGACTTCCCAAAACTATAGTTTGTTAACAAGAAATGTGTGGAGTGGTTGAAAAAACGGGTTTTAGCTCTTATTAGATAGATATGTTCAACCTTCAAGGCCAGGCACCACAGGCTGAAATGACATTTTTGCATCTACCTTTTAATTTTGATATTTGTTGGTATTTTGCTCCATTAATATTAGTATTTTCTCAAAGTAAACATAAAAATGTCAAAATCTTGATTAAAAGGTATATTTTCTTTCATTTATCATACTACCGTCATAAAAATGTCATACATTTTGACCACATTAAAATGGGCACACATCCATGATTTCAAAGCTCACTACATTGAATTACACATCATTTAAAAAGCCCATTTCATAGAGAATGTAACAATCTGGACTATATGTAAACTGAAAAAACTATATAAACGCAACATGTAAAGTGCTGGTCCTATGTTTCATGATCTGAATAAAATAATTTTCCCTATACACACAAAAAGCTTATTTCTCTCAAATTGTGCACAAAGTTGTTTACATCCCTGTTAGTGAGCATTTCTCCATTGCCAAGATAATCCATCCACCTGACAGGTGTGGCATATCAAGAAGCTGATTAAACAGCATGATCGTTACAGATTAGGGCCTAATTTATTTATTTCAATTGACTGATTTCCTTATATGAACTGTAACTCAGTAAAATCTTTGAAATTGTTGCATGTTGCTTTTGTATTTTTGTTCAGTATAGTAACTTACTTTGAAGAGATGGTGATTGGGTCTAAATAGGTTTTTGGCATTTGTAAGTCTAAATTCAGGGTTCTTGTATTTAACTGCCTTTTCCCGTAAGTCAGACTCTTCCCACACGCCAACAAATTTTCCTCAGCTTCAGAAGCATCTACATTCACCAAATGTTGTGTGGTCATCCTTAGATATATACTCGAGACTTGCCCGGATGGAATTGTTGATATGTTAAATTTTTTAAATTCTAGATAACATTTTATGTTTTTATATATTTAGTATTTTACAGATAGAAATGTAACCAAAAACTCTCCAGAGGTACAAGAATCTTCCCCATCACTGTAATCAGAAGACACTACAATGTTCGGTTCAATTAAAATGTTTTTACCTAAATCAGGGATTTCCTCATCGTCCGATCCGAGTCAGAGAGAGTCACCGTGGCACGACCTTCCTCCAGAAAGTAGTCCAGCACAACTTTTTCCCACTGATCTTTGTCGATAGCGCTATTAACTTCAGGGCGTCAATGCAACACTTTTTCAAATCAAATCAAATCAAATCAAATTTTATTGGTCACATGCGCCGAATACAACAGGTGCAGACATTACAGTGAAATGCTTACTTACAGCCCTTAACCAACAGTGCATTTATTTTAAACAAAAAGGTAAGAATAAAACAACAACAAAAAAGTGTTGAGAAAAAAAGAGCAGAAGTAAAATAAAGTGACAGTAGGGAGGCTATATATACAGTAAAATAAAGTGACAGTAGGGAGGCTATATATACAGGGGGGTACCGTTGCAGAGTCAATGTGCGGGGGCACCGGCTAGTTGAGGTAGTTGAGGTAATATGTACATGTGGGTAGAGTTAAAGTGACTATGCATAAATACTTAACAGAGTAGCAGCAGCGTAAAAAGGATGGGGTGGGGGGGCAGTGCAAATAGTCCGGGTAGCCATGATTAGCTGTTCAGGAGTCTTATGGCTTGGGGGTAGAAGCTGTTGAGAAGTCTTTTGGACCTAGACTTGGCACTCCGGTACCGCAGAGAGAGAGAGAACAGTCTATGACTAGGGTGGCTGGAGTCTTTGACAATTTTGAGGGCCTTCCTCTGACACCGCCTGGTATAGAGGTCCTGGATGGCAGGGAGCTTTGCCCCAGTGATGTACTGGGCCGTACGCACTACCCTCTGTAGTGCCTTGCGGTCAGAGGCCAAGCAGTTGCCATACCAGGCGGTGATGCAACCAGTCAGGATGCTCTCGATGGTGCAGCTGTAGAATTTTTTGAGGATCTGAGGACCCATGCCAAATCTTTTTAGTCTCCTGAGGGGGAATAGGCTTTGTCGTGCCCTCTTCACGACTGTCTTGGTGTGTTTGGACCATGATAGTTCGTTGGTGATGTGGACACCAAGGAACTTGAAGCTCTCAACCTGTTCCACTACAGCCCCGTCGATGAGAATGGGGGCGTGCTCAGTCCTCTTTTTTTTCCTGTAGTCCACAATCATCTCCTTTGTCTTGGTCACGTTGAGGGAGAGGTTGTTGTCCTGGCACCACACGGCCAGATCTCTGACCTCCTCCCTATAGGCTGTCTCATCGTTGTCGGTGATCAGGCCTACCACTGTTGTGTCGTCGGCAAACTTAATGATGGTGTTGGAGTCGTGCCTGGCCATGCAGTCATGGGTGAAACGAGAGTACAGGAGGGGACTGAGCACGCACCCCTGAGGGGCCCCCGTGTTGAGGATCAGTGTGGCAGATGTTTTGTTACCTACCCTTACCACCTGGGGGCGGCCCGTCAGGAAGTCCAGGATCCAGTTGCAGAGGGAGGTGTTTAGTCCCAGGATCCTTAGCTTAGTGATGAGCTTAGAGGGCACTATGGTGTTGAATGCTGAGCTGTAGTCAATGAATAGCATTCTCACGTAGGTGTTCCTCTTGTCCAGGTGGGAAAGGGCAGTGTGGAGTGCGATAGAGATTGCATCATCTGTGGATCTGTTGGGGCGGTATGCAAATTGGAGTGGGTCTAGGGTTTCTGGGATTATGCTGTTGATGTGAGCCATGACCAGTCTTTCAAAGCACTTCATGGCTACAGACGTCAGTGCTACGGGTCGGTAGTCATTTAGGCAGGTTATCTTAGAGTTCAGTTCTTCTTGATATCAACAACAACAACAAAAAGTGGTAAAAAGGACATCCACACAGACTGAGCAGCTCATGCTATAGACAGAAGCCTGCTACATGGCAGACCAATCCGAACTCATCTATCAGCATGTCCAGCCCATCCATTATCTCAGCCAATCATGGCTAGCGGGAAGGTTCCTGTATTTTTCTGTGGCTAAACCGAGCCAATTTAACAATTGTATTCGTATTTACAGATGGCACACAAGGTTGTTATAAAGGCACATGAATGTTCACGTTCCAGAAGGCATTTCTGGCAAAAAAACACATGTTGAGGTCATTTGCATATTTTAATTTAATATTTTAGAAGATGTGTAATACAAAAAAGTCATATTTGTATCTACATTCAACTTGTAAAAGTTAATTGTGAAAAATCCCTATTAGGGTGTGGTATCTGGCCTTAATAAAATACATTTATTCTGAATAATGTTTCCATATTGTGCTTTGTGTCTTTGTCCATCAGGGCTATAAGATGGATGATCTTCTGACCTCGTATGTCAACATGTACCTGAACGAGAGGAAAGCAGTTAGGACCAGAAACCAGAGATACAACTAATAACATGTAATAGGTTAACAGTTCATCACTATTTGGACAAGTTGCAAAGTCGGAAGCCCTCTCTAGTTATACAATTTCTCTTCTTCAGACCTGATTGTAAACCTAACCCTAACACCCTACCCTTAACCACACTGCTAACCTTATGCCTAACCTGAACCTTAAAGGGATAGCATGCTAGCAGATACTCATAGACTTCCAGCCATTGTGCTAACGCTAGTTAGTTAGCATTGGCTCTTGAAACCACCTTTAACTTACTTCATACTGGACACAGAGACATAAAAAAATGGTGTCCACCAGTTCATCTGACTCTGGGGATTTAGATAAAGGGCCTCATTGCCAAAATCCCGAAGAATCCCTTTAACACAAGACCATATCGTAAAGATGTCATACATCTTCATGATATGGCAGGTAGCTTAGTGGTTAAGAGCATTGTGCCAGTAACCGAAAGGTCACTGGTTCTAATCCCCAAGCCGACTAGGTGAAAAATCTGTCGACGTGCCCTTGAGCAAGGCACTTAACCCTAATTGCTCATGTAAGTCGCTCTGGATAAGAGCGTCTGCTAAATGACTAAAAATGTTTAAAAAATGTAAAATATTGCCGATTTTGACTTTGCAGCTTGGTCGTATAGTGGGAACCATGTAACCAGGAACATGTGAGGCCTTGAGCTGCTGGGATGGAAGAAACATGATGCAAACTGTGCCTTGAATTTACAACTAATGTGCTAACACACTCGAACACATGCAACACACACACACGCGCGATACTATTTGCATTCTAAATTATAAATGTAACTTGTGCATTGTGAACGTTAACTACATACGCACCACAGGACAATATACAACAGATTATCTAACAGATTATCTAACTTGAAATTTGAATTTGCTTATCTGTGGATGATACAAAATCTGCCACAAATGTTTGATATGCCCTGCCACAGATAAAGGAGGGCATAACTTATTTATAACTGACAAATATTACTGAAATATTTACTGAACTGATTTATCATGAAATGTGTACAATTCTGCTGCCATGTGTATACTGTATCTGATATCTCTTATGAAGAAACAGGTGTTGTCTGCCTTTGTGCTTCCAAAAAAAGTTTTGATGGACTGCTTCTTTTGTTGGAAACAAATTAATTTGTTTTGCATAATGATGACGTTACTTGGCAACACATAAAATTAAAATAAATAAATAAATAAAATACTTTTCCTGTGTCTGATCTTATTACGCTTGATGCTGGGGAGGATTTTGTTGGTGGATTTTGTTTGTGGATTTTGTTTGTGGATTTTGTTGGTGGATTTTGTTGGTGGATTTTGTTGGTGGATTTTGCTGGGGAGGATTTTGTTGGTGGATTTTGTTGGTGGATTTAGTTTTTGGATTTAGTTTGTGGATTTGGTTGGTGGATTTTGTTTTTTGATTTTTGATTTTGTAGGTGGATTTTGTTGGTGGATTTTGTTGGTGGATTTTGTTTTTGGATTTTGTTGGTGGATTTTGTTGGTGGATTTTGTTGGTGGATTTTGTTTTTGGATTTTGTTGGTGGATTTTGTTGGTGGATTTTGTTGGTGGATTTTGTTGGTGGATTTTGCTGGGGAGGATTTTGTTTGTGGATTTTGTTTGTGGATTTTGTTTGTGGATTTTGTTGGTGGATTTTGTTGGTGGATTTTGCTGGGGAGGATTTTGTTTGTGGATTTTGTTTGTGGATTTTGCTGGGGAGGATTTGGTTTGTGGATTTGGTTTGTGGATTTGGTTGGTGGATTTTGTTGGTGGATTTTGTTGGTGGATTTTGCTGGGGAGGATTTTGTTTGTGGATTTTGTTGGTGGATTTTGTTGGTGGATTTTGTTTGTGGATTTGGTTGGTGGATTTTGTTTTTGGATTTTGTTTTTTGATTTTGTTGGTGGATTTTGTTGGTGGATTTTGTTGGTGGATTTTGTTTTTGGATTTTGTTGGTGGATTTTGTTTGTGGATTTTGTTGGTGGATTTTGTTTTTGGATTTTGTTGGTGGATTTTGTTGGTGGATTTTGTTGGTGGATTTTGTTTTTGGATTTTGTTTTTGGATATTGTTGGTGGATTTTGTTGGGGAGGATTTGGTTTGTGGATTTTGTTTGGGGATTTTGTTTGTGGATTTTGTTGGTGGATTTTGTTTTTGGATTTTGTTGGTGGATTTTGTTGGTGGATTTGTTGGTGGATTTTGCTGGGGAGGATTTTGTTTGTGGATTTTGTTTGTGGATTTTGTTTGGGGATTTTGTTGGTGGATTTGGTTTGTGGATTTGGTTGGGGAGGATTTTGTTTGTGGATTTTGTTTGTGGATTTGGTTTGTGGATTTGGTTTGTGGATTTGGTTTGTGGATTTGGTTTGTGGATTTTGCTGGGGAGGATTTGGTTTGTGGATTTTGTTGGTGGATTTTGTTGGTGGATTTTGTTGGTGGATTTTGCTGGGGAGGATTTTGTTTGGGGATTTTGTTTGGGGATTTTATTTGGGGATTTTGTTGGTGGATTTTGTTTGTGGATTTGGTTGGTTGATTTGGTTTGTGGATTTTGTTGGTGGATTTTGTTGGTGGATTTTGTTGGTGGATTTTGTTGGTGGATTTTGTTTTTGGATTTTGTTTTTGGATTTTGTTGGTGGATTTTGTTGGGGAGGATTTTGTTTGTGGATTTTGTTGGTGGATTTTGTTTTTGGATTTTGTTGGTGGATTTTGCTGGGGAGGATTTTGTTTGTGGATTTTTTTGGGGGATTTTGTTGGTGGATTTGGTTTGTGGATTTGGTTGGTGGATTTGGTTGGGGAGGATTTTGTTTGTGGATTTTGTTTGTGGATTTGGTTTGTGGAATTGGTTTGTGGATTTTGCTGGGGAGGATTTTGTTTGTGGAATTTGTTGGTGGATTTTGTTGGTGGATTTTGTTGGTGGATTTTGCTGGGGAGGATTTTGTTTGGGGATTTTGTTTGGGGATTTTATTTGGGGATTTTGTTGGTGGATTTGGTTTGTGGATTTGGTTTGTGGATTTGGTTTGTGGATTTGGTTTGTGGATTTGGTTGGTGGATTTTGTTTGTGGATTTTGTTGGTGGATTTTGTTGGTGGATTTTGTTGGTGGATTTTGTTTTTGGATTTTGTTTTTTGGATTTTGTTGGTGGATTTTGTTGGGGAGGATTTTGTTTGTGGATTTTGTTTGTGGATTTTGTTTGTGGATTTTGTTTGTGGATTTTGTTGGTGGATTTTGTTGGTGGATTTTGTTGGTGGATTTTGCTGGGGAGGATTTGGTTTGTGGAATTTGTTTGGGGATTTTGTTTGGGGATTTTGTTGGTGGATTTGGTTGGTGGATTTGGTTGGTGGATTTGGTTGGTGGATTTGGTTGGGGAGGATTTTCTTTGTGGATTTTGTTTGTGGATTTTGTTTGTGGATTTTGTTTGTGGATTTGGTTTGTGGATTTGGTTTGTGGATTTTGCTGGGGAGGATTTTGTTTGTGGATTTTGTTGGTGGATTTTGCTGGGGAGGATTTGTTTTGGGGATTTTGTTTGTGGATTTTATTTGGGGATTTTGTTGGTGGATTTTGTTTGTGGATTTGGTTGGTGGATTTTGTTGGTGGATTTTGTTGGTGGATTTTGCTGGGGAGGATTTTGTTTGTGGATTTTGTTGGTGGATTTTGTTTTTGGATTTTGTTTTTGGATTTTGTTGGTGGATTTTGTTGGTGGATTTTGTTGGTGGATTTGGTTGGGTGATTTTGTTTTTGGATTTTGTTTTTGGATTTTGTTTGTGGATTTTGTTGGTGGATTTAGTTTTTGCATTTTGTTGGTGGATTTTGTTGGTGGATTTTGTTTGGGGATTTTGTTTGTGGATTTTGTTGGTGGATTTTGTTTTTGGATTTTGTTGGTGGATTTTGCTGGGGAGGATTTTGTTTGGGGATTTGGTTTGTGGATTTGGTTTGTGGATATGGTTTGTGGATTTGGTTTGTGGATTTGGTTGGTGGATTTTGCTGGTGGATTTTGCTGGGGAGGATTTTGTTTGTGGATTTTGTTTGTGGATTTGGTTGGTGGGTGTTGTTTGTGGATTTAGTTGGGGAGGATTTTGTTTGTGGATTTTGTTTGTGGATTTTGTTGGTGGATTTTGTTTTTGGATTTTGTTGGTGGATTTTGTTGGTGGATTTGGTTTGTGGATTTGGTTGGTGGATTTGGTTGGGGAGGATTTTGTTTGTGGATTTTGTTTGTGGATTTTGTTTGTGGAATTGGTTTGTGGATTTTGCTGGGGAGGATTTTGTTTGTGGATTTTGTTTGGGGATTTTGTTGGTGGATTTTGTTGGTGGATTTTGCTGGGGAGGATTTTGTTTGGGGATTTTGTTTGGGGATTTTATTTGGGGATTTTGTTGGTGGATTTGGTTTGTGGATTTGGTTTGTGGATTTGGTTGGTGGATATGGTTGGTGGATTTTGTTTGTGGATTTTGTTGGTGGATTTTGTTGGTGGATTTTGTTGGTGGATTTTGTTTTTGGATTTTGTTTTTTGGATTTTGTTGGTGGATTTTGTTGGGGAGGATTTTGTTTGTGGATTTTGTTTGTGGATTTTGTTGGTGGATTTTGTTGGTGGATTTTGTTGGTGGATTTTGTTGGTGGATATTTGTTGGTGGATTTTGTTGGTGGATTTTGCTGGGGAGGATTTTGTTTGGGGATTTTGTTTGGGGATTTTGTTGGTGGATTTGGTTGGTGGATTTGGTTGGTGGATTTGGTTGGGGAGGATTTTCTTTGTGGATTTTGTTTGTGGATTTTGTTTGTGGATTTTGTTTGTGGATTTGGTTTGTGGATTTTGCTGGGGAGGATTTTGTTTGTGGATTTTGTTGGTGGATTTTGTTGGTGGATTTTGTTGGTGGATTTTGTTGGTGGATTTTGCTGGGGAGGATTTTGTTTGTGGATTTTGTTGGTGGATTTTGTTTTTGGATTTTGTTTTTGGATTTTGTTGGTGGATTTTGTTGGTGGATTTTGTTGGTGGATTTGGTTGGGTGATTTTGTTTTTGGATTTTGTTTTTGGATTTTGTTTGTGGATTTTGTTGGTGGATTTTGTTTTTGGATTTTGTTGGTGGATTTTGTTGGTGGATTTTGTTGGATTTTGTTGGTGGATTTTGTTGGTGGATTTTGTTTTTGGATTTTGTTGGTGGATTTTGTTGGTGGATTTTGCTGGGGAGGATTTGGTTTGTGGATTTTGTTTGTGGATTTTGTTTGTGGATTTTGTTGGTGGATTTTGTTTTTGGATTTTGTTTTTGGATTTTGTTGGTGGATTTTGTTGGTGGATTTTGCTGGGGAGGATTTGGTTTGGGGATTTGGTTTGTGGATATGGTTTGTGGATTTGGTTTGTGGATTTGGTTGGTGGATTTTGCTGGTGGATTTTGCTGGGGAGGATTTTGTTTGTGGATTCTGTTTGTGGATTTGGTTGGTGGGTGTTGTTTGTGGATTTAGTTGGTGGATTTGGTTGGTGGATTTTGTTGGTGGATTTTGTTTTTGGATTTTGTTAGTGGATTTTGCTGGGGAGGATTTGGTTTGGGGATTTTGTTTGGGGATTTTGTTTGTGGATTTTTTTTGTGGATTTTGTTGGTGGATTTTGTTTTTGGATTTTGTTTTTGGATTTTGTTGGTGGATTTTGTTGGTGAATTTTGTTGGTGGATTTTGTTTGTGGATTTGGTTGGTGGATTTTGTTTTTGGATTATGTTGGTGGATTTTGTTTTTGGATTTTGTTGGTGGATTTTGTTGGTGTATTTTGTTGGTGGATTTTGTTTGTGGATTTGGTTGGTGGATTTGGTTGGTGGATTTTTTGTTTTTGGATTTGGTTTTTGGATTTTGTTTTTGAATTTTGTTGGTTGATTTTGTTGGTGGATTTTGCTGGGGAGGATTTGGTTTGTGGATTTGGTTTGTGGATTTGGTTTGTGGATTTGGTTTGTGGATTTTGTTGGTGGATTTTGTTGGTGGATTTGGTTTGTGGATTTGGTTTGTGGATTTGGTTTGCGGATTTGGTTGGTGGATTTTGTTGGTTGATTTTGTTGGTGGATTTTGCTGGGGAGGATTTTGTTTGGGGATTTTGTTTGGGGATTTTATTTGGGGATTTTGTTGGTGGATTTGGTTTGTGGATTTGGTTTGTGGATTTGGTTGGTGGATTTGGTTGGTGGATTTTGTTTGTGGATTTTGTTGGTGGATTTTGTTGGTGGATTTTGTTGGTGGATTTTGTTTTTGGATTTTGTTGGTGGATTTTGTTGGGGAGGATTTTGTTTGTGGATTTTGTTTGTGGATTTTGTTGGTGGATTTTGTTGGTGGATTTTGTTGGTGGATTTTGCTGGGGAGGATTTTGTTTGTGGATTTTGTTTGGGGATTTTGTTTGGGGATTTGGTTGGTGGATTTGGTTGGTGGATTTGGTTGGTGGATTTGGTTGGGGAGGATTTTGTTTGTGGATTTTGTTTGTGGATTTTGTTTGTGGATTTGGTTTGTGGATTTTGCTGGGGAGGATTTTGTTTGTGGATTTTGTTGGTGGATTTTGTTGGTGGATTTTATTGGTGGATTTTGTTTTTGGATTTTGTTGGTGGATTTTGCTGGGGAGGATTTTGTTTGTGGATTTTTTTTGGGGATTTTGTTGGTGGATTTGGTTTGTGGATTTGGTTTGTGGATTTGGTTTGTGGATTTTGCTGGGGAGGATTTTGTTTGTGGATTTTGTTGGTGGATTTTGTTGGTGGATTTTGTTGGTGGATTTTGTTGGTGGATTTTGTTGGTGGATTTTGCTGGGGAGGATTTTGTTTGTGGATTTTGTTGGTGGATTTTGTTTTTGGATTTTGTTGGTGGATTTTGTTGGGGAGGATTTTGTTTGTGGATTTTGTTTGTGGATTTTGTTGGTGGATTTTGTTGGTGGATTTTGTTGGTGGATTTTGCTGGGGAGGATTTTGTTTGTGGATTTTGTTTGGGGATTTTGTTTGGGGATTTGGTTGGTTGGTGGATTTGGTTGGTGGATTTGGTTGGGGAGGATTTTGTTTGTGGATTTTGTTTGTGGATTTTGTTTGTGGATTTTGTTTGTGGATTTGGTTTGTGGATTTTGCTGGGGAGGATTTTGTTTGTGGATTTTGTTGGTGGATTTTGTTGGTGGATTTTGTTGGTGGATTTTGTTTTTGGATTTTGTTGGTGGATTTTGCTGGGGAGGATTTTGTTTGTGGATATTTTTGGGGGATTTTGTTGGTGGATTTGGTTTGTGGATTTGGTTTGTGGATTTGGTTTGTGGATTTTGCTGGGGAGGATTTTGTTTGTGGATTTTGTTGGTGGATTTTGTTGGTGGATTTTGTTGGTGGATTTTGTTGGTGGATTTTGCTGGGGAGGATTTTGTTTGTGGATTTTGTTGGTGGATTTTGTTTTTGGATTTTGTTTTTGGATTTTGTTGGTGGATTTTGTTGGTGGATTTGGTTGGGTGATTTTGTTTTTGGATTTTGTTTTTGGATTTTGTTTGTGGATTTTGTTGGTGGATTTTGTTTTTGGATTTTGTTGGTGGATTTTGTTGGTGGATTTTGTTGGATTTTGTTGGTGGATTTTGTTGGTGGATTTTGTTTTTGGATTTTGTTGGTGGATTTTGTTGGTGGATTTTGCTGGGGAGGATTTGGTTTGTGGATTTTGTTTGTGGATTTTGTTTGTGGATTTTGTTGGTGGATTTTGTTTTTGGATTTTGTTTTTGGATTTTGTTGGTGGATTTTGTTGGTGGATTTTGCTGGGGAGGATTTGGTTTGGGGATTTGGTTTGTGGATATGGTTTGTGGATTTGGTTTGTGGATTTGGTTGGTGGATTTTGCTGGTGGATTTTGCTGGGGAGGATTTTGTTTGTGGATTTTGTTTGTGGATTTGGTTGGTGGGTGTTGTTTGTGGATTTAGTTGGTGGATTTGGTTGGTGGATTTTGTTGGTGGATTTTGTTTTTGGATTTTGTTAGTGGATTTTGCTGGGGAGGATTTGGTTTGGGGATTTTGTTTGGGGATTTTGTTTGGGGATTTTTTTTGTGGATTTTGTTGGTGGATTTTGTTTTTGGATTTTGTTTTTGGATTTTGTTGGTGGATTTTGTTGGTGAATTTTGTTGGTGGATTTTGTTTGTGGATTTGGTTGGTGGATTTTGTTTTTGGATTATGTTGGTGGATTTTGTTTTTGGATTTTGTTGGTGGATTTTGTTGGTGTATTTTGTTGGTGTATTTTGTTTGTGGATTTGGTTGGTGGATTTGGTTGGTGGATTTTTTGTTTTTGGATTTTGTTTTTGGATTTTGTTTTTGGATTTTGTTGGTTGATTTTGTTGGTGGATTTTGCTGGGGAGGATTTGGTTTGTGGATTTGGTTTGTGGATTTGGTTTGTGGATTTGGTTTGTGGATTTTGTTGGTGGATTTTGTTGGTGGATTTGGTTTGTGGATTTGGTTTGTGGATTTGGTTTGCGGATTTGGTTGGTGGATTTTGTTGGTTGATTTTGTTGGTGGATTTTGCTGGGGAGGATTTTGTTTGGGGATTTTGTTTGGGGATTTTATTTGGGGATTTTGTTGGTGGATTTGGTTTGTGGATTTGGTTTGTGGATTTGGTTGGTGGATTTGGTTGGTGGATTTTGTTTGTGGATTTTGTTGGTGGATTTTGTTGGTGGATTTTGTTTTTGGATTTTGTTTTTTGGATTTTGTTGGTGGATTTTGTTGGGGAGGATTTTGTTTGTGGATTTTGTTTGTGGATTTTGTTGGTGGATTTTGTTGGTGGATTTTGTTGGTGGATTTTGTTTTTGGATTTTGTTAGTGGATTTTGCTGGGGAGGATTTGGTTTGGGGATTTTGTTTGGGGATTTTGTTTGGGGATTTTTTTTGTGGATTTTGTTGGTGGATTTTGTTTTTGGATTTTGTTTTTGGATTTTGTTGGTGGATTTTGTTGGTGAATTTTGTTGGTGGATTTTGTTTGTGGATTTGGTTGGTGGATTTTGTTTTTGGATTATGTTGGTGGATTTTGTTTTTGGATTTTGTTGGTGGATTTTGTTGGTGTATTTTGTTGGTGTATTTTGTTTGTGGATTTGGTTGGTGGATTTGGTTGGTGGATTTTTTGTTTTTGGATTTTGTTTTTGGATTTTGTTTTTGGATTTTGTTGGTTGATTTTGTTGGTGGATTTTGCTGGGGAGGATTTGGTTTGTGGATTTGGTTTGTGGATTTGGTTTGTGGATTTGGTTTGTGGATTTTGTTGGTGGATTTTGTTGGTGGATTTGGTTTGTGGATTTGGTTTGTGGATTTGGTTTGCGGATTTGGTTGGTGGATTTTGTTGGTTGATTTTGTTGGTGGATTTTGCTGGGGAGGATTTTGTTTGGGGATTTTGTTTGGGGATTTTATTTGGGGATTTTGTTGGTGGATTTGGTTTGTGGATTTGGTTTGTGGATTTGGTTGGTGGATTTGGTTGGTGGATTTTGTTTGTGGATTTTGTTGGTGGATTTTGTTGGTGGATTTTGTTTTTGGATTTTGTTTTTTGGATTTTGTTGGTGGATTTTGTTGGGGAGGATTTTGTTTGTGGATTTTGTTTGTGGATTTTGTTGGTGGATTTTGTTGGTGGATTTTGTTGGTGGATTTTGCTGGGGAGGATTTTGTTTGTGGATTTTGTTTGTGGATTTTGTTTGGGGATTTTGTTGGTGGATTTGGTTGGTGGATTTGGTTGGTGGATTTGGTTGGGGAGGATTTTGTTTGTGGATTTTGTTTGTGGATTTTGTTTGTGGATTTTGTTTGTGGATTTTGTTTGTGGATTTGGTTTGTGGATTTTGCTGGGGAGGATTTTGTTTGTGGATTTTGTTGGTGGATTTTGTTGGTGGATTTTGTTGGTGGATTTTGTTTTTGGATTTTGTTGGTGGATTTTGCTGGGGAGGATTTTGTTTGGGGATTTTTTTTTGGGATTTTGTTGGTGGATTTGGTTTGTGGATTAGGTTGCGGAGGATTTTGTTTGTGGATTTTGTTTGTGGATTTTGTTTGTGGATTTTGTTTGTGGAATTGGTTTGTGGATTTTGCTGGGGAGGATTTTGTTTGTGGATTTTGTTTGTGGATTTTGTTGGTAGATTCTGTTGGTGGATTTTGTTGGTGGATTTTGCTGGGGAGGATTTTGTTTGGGGATTTTGTTTGGGGATTTTATTTGGGGATTTTGTTGGTGGATTTGGTTTGTGGATTTGGTTGGTGGATTTTGTTGGTGGATTTTGTTGGTGGATTTTGTTGGTGGATTTTGTTTTTGGATTTTGTTTTTTGGATTTTGTTGGTGGATTTTGTTGGGGAGGATTTTGTTTGTGGATTTTGTTTGTGGATTTTGTTGGTGGATTTTGTTGGTGGATTTTGTTGGTGGATTTTGTTTGGGGATTTTGTTGGTGGATTTGGTTGGTGGATTTGGTTGGGGAGGATTTTCTTTGTGGATTTTGTTTGTGGATTTTGTTTGTGGATTTTGTTTGTGGATTTGGTTTGTGGATTTGGTTTGTGGATTTTGCTGGGGAGGATTTTGTTTGTGGATTTTGTTGGTGGATTTTGTTGGTGGATTTTGCTGGGGAGGATTTTGTTTGTGGATTTTGTTTGTGGATTTTGCTGGGGAGGATTTGGTTTGTGGATTTGGTTGGTGGATTTGGTTGGTGGATTTTGTTGGTGGATTTTGTTGGTGGATTTTGCTGGGGAGGATTTTGTTTGTGGATTTTGTTGGTGGATTTTGTTGGTGGATTTTGTTTGTGGATTTGGTTGGTGGATTTTGTTTTTGGATTTTGTTTTTTGATTTTGTTGGTGGATTTTGTTGGTGGATTTTGTTGGTGGATTTTGTTTTTGGATTTTGTTGGTGGATTTTGTTTGTGGATTTTGTTGGTGGATTTTGTTTTTGGATTTTGTTGGTGGATTTTGTTGGTGGATTTTGTTGGTGGATTTTGTTTTTGGATTTTGTTTTTGGATATTGTTGGTGGATTTTGTTGGGGAGGATTTGGTTTGTGGATTTTGTTTGTGGATTTTGTTTGTGGATTTTGTTGGTGGATTTTGTTTTTGGATTTTGTTGGTGGATTTTGTTGGTGGATTTGTTGGTGGATTTTGCTGGGGAGGATTTTGTTTGTGGATTTTGTTTGTGGATTTTGTTTGGGGATTTTGTTGGTGGATTTGGTTTGTGGATTTGGTTGGGGAGGATTTTGTTTGTGGATTTTGTTTGTGGATTTTGTTTGTGGATTTGGTTTGTGGATTTGGTTTGTGGATTTTGCTGGGGAGGATTTGGTTTGTGGATTTTGTTGGTGGATTTTGTTGGTGGATTTTGTTGGTGGATTTTGCTGGGGAGGATTTTGTTTGGGGATTTTGTTTGGGGATTTTATTTGGGGATTTTGTTGGTGGATTTGGTTTGTGGATTTGGTTGGTTGATTTGGTTTGTGGATTTTGTTGGTGGATTTTGTTGGTGGATTTTGTTGGTGGATTTTGTTGGTGGATTTTGTTTTTGGATTTTGTTTTTGGATTTTGTTGGTGGATTTTGTTGGGGAGGATTTTGTTTGTGGATTTTGTTGGTGGATTTTGTTTTTGGATTTTGTTGGTGGATTTTGCTGGGGAGGATTTTGTTTGTGGATTTTTTTGGGGGATTTTGTTGGTGGATTTGGTTTGTGGATTTGGTTGGTGGATTTGGTTGGGGAGGATTTTGTTTGTGGATTTTGTTTGTGGATTTTGTTTGTGGAATTGGTTTGTGGATTTTGCTG
This sequence comes from Coregonus lavaretus, assembly GCF_964263955.1. Lineage (NCBI taxonomy): Eukaryota > Metazoa > Chordata > Actinopteri > Salmoniformes > Salmonidae > Coregonus > Coregonus lavaretus. The sequence goes on from NW_028156671.1 coordinate 157,992, forward strand.
GGGAGGATTTTGTTTGTGGAATTTGTTGGTGGATTTTGTTGGTGGATTTTGTTGGTGGATTTTGCTGGGGAGGATTTTGTTTGGGGATTTTGTTTGGGGATTTTATTTGGGGATTTTGTTGGTGGATTTGGTTTGTGGATTTGGTTTGTGGATTTGGTTTGTGGATTTGGTTTGTGGATTTGGTTGGTGGATTTTGTTTGTGGATTTTGTTGGTGGATTTTGTTGGTGGATTTTGTTGGTGGATTTTGTTTTTGGATTTTGTTTTTTGGATTTTGTTGGTGGATTTTGTTGGGGAGGATTTTGTTTGTGGATTTTGTTTGTGGATTTTGTTTGTGGATTTTGTTTGTGGATTTTGTTGGTGGATTTTGTTGGTGGATTTTGTTGGTGGATTTTGCTGGGGAGGATTTGGTTTGTGGAATTTGTTTGGGGATTTTGTTTGGGGATTTGGTTGGTGGATTTGGTTGGTGGATTTGGTTGGTGGATTTGGTTGGTGGATTTGGTTGGGGAGGATTTTGTTTGTGGATTTTGTTTGTGGATTTTGTTTGTGGATTTTGTTTGTGGATTTGGTTTGTGGATTTGGTTTGTGGATTTTGCTGGGGAGGATTTTGTTTGTGGATTTTGTTGGTGGATTTTGCTGGGGAGGATTTGTTTTGGGGATTTTGTTTGTGGATTTTATTTGGGGATTTTGTTGGTGGATTTTGTTTGTGGATTTGGTTGGTGGATTTTGTTGGTGGATTTTGTTGGTGGATTTTGCTGGGGAGGATTTTGTTTGTGGATTTTGTTGGTGGATTTTGTTTTTGGATTTTGTTTTTGGATTTTGTTGGTGGATTTTGTTGGTGGATTTTGTTGGTGGATTTGGTTGGGTGATTTTGTTTTTGGATTTTGTTTTTGGATTTTGTTTGTGGATTTTGTTGGTGGATTTAGTTTTTGGATTTTGTTGGTGGATTGTGTTGGTGGATTTTGTTTGTGGATTTTGTTTGTGGATTTTGTTGGTGGATTTTGTTTTTGGATTTTGTTGGTGGATTTTGCTGGGGAGGATTTTGTTTGGGGATTTGGTTTGTGGATTTGGTTTGTGGATATGGTTTGTGGATTTGGTTTGTGGATTTGGTTGGTGGATTTTGCTGGTGGATTTTGCTGGGGAGGATTTTGTTTGTGGATTTTGTTTGTGGATTTGGTTGGTGGGTGTTGTTTGTGGATTTAGTTGGGGAGGATTTTGTTTGTGGATTTTGTTTGTGGATTTTGTTGGTGGATTTTGTTTTTGGATTTTGTTGGTGGATTTTGTTGGTGGATTTGGTTTGTGGATTTGGTTGGTGGATTTGGTTGGGGAGGATTTTGTTTGTGGATTTTGTTTGTGGATTTTGTTTGTGGAATTGGTTTGTGGATTTTGCTGGGGAGGATTTTGTTTGTGGATTTTGTTTGGGGATTTTGTTGGTGGATTTGGTTGGTGGATTTGGTTGGTGGATTTGGTTGGTGGATTTGGTTGGGGAGGATTTTCTTTGTGGATTTTGTTTGTGGATTTTGTTTGTGGATTTGGTTTGTGGATTTGGTTTGTGGATTTTGCTGGGGAGGATTTTGTTTGTGGATTTTGTTGGTGGATTTTGTTGGTGGATTTTGTTGGTGGATTTTGTTGGTGGATTTTGCTGGGGAGGATTTTGTTTGTGGATTTTGTTGGTGGATTTTGTTTTTGGATTTTGTTTTTGGATTTTGTTGGTGGATTTTGTTGGTGGATTTTGTTGGTGGATTTGGTTGGGTGATTTTGTTTTTGGATTTTGTTTTTGGATTTTGTTTGTGGATTTTGTTGGTGGATTTTGTTTTTGGATTTTGTTGGTGGATTTTGTTGGTGGATTTTGTTGGATTTTGTTGGTGGATTTTGTTGGTGGATTTTGTTTTTGGATTTTGTTAGTGGATTTTGTTGGTGGATTTTGCTGGGGAGGATTTGGTTTGTGGATTTTGTTTGTGGATTTTGTTTGTGGATTTTGTTGGTGGATTTTGTTTTTGGATTTTGTTTTTGGATTTTGTTGGTGGATTTTGTTGGTGGATTTTGCTGGGGAGGATTTGGTTTGGGGATTTGGTTTGTGGATATGGTTTGTGGATTTGGTTTGTGGATTTGGTTGGTGGATTTTGCTGGTGGATTTTGCTGGGGAGGATTTTGTTTGTGGATTCTGTTTGTGGATTTGGTTGGTGGGTGTTGTTTGTGGATTTAGTTGGTGGATTTGGTTGGTGGATTTTGTTGGTGGATTTTGTTTTTGGATTTTGTTAGTGGATTTTGCTGGGGAGGATTTGGTTTGGGGATTTTGTTTGGGGATTTTGTTTGTGGATTTTTTTTGTGGATTTTGTTGGTGGATTTTGTTTTTGGATTTTGTTTTTGGATTTTGTTGGTGGATTTTGTTGGTGAATTTTGTTGGTGGATTTTGTTGGTGGATTTTGTTGGTGGATTTTGTTTTTGGATTTTGTTAGTGGATTTTGCTGGGGAGGATTTGGTTTGGGGATTTTGTTTGGGGATTTTGTTTGGGGATTTTTTTTGTGGATTTTGTTGGTGGATTTTGTTTTTGGATTTTGTTTTTGGATTTTGTTGGTGGATTTTGTTGGTGAATTTTGTTGGTGGATTTTGTTTGTGGATTTGGTTGGTGGATTTTGTTTTTGGATTATGTTGGTGGATTTTGTTTTTGGATTTTGTTGGTGGATTTTGTTGGTGTATTTTGTTGGTGTATTTTGTTTGTGGATTTGGTTGGTGGATTTGGTTGGTGGATTTTTTGTTTTTGGATTTTGTTTTTGGATTTTGTTTTTGGATTTTGTTGGTTGATTTTGTTGGTGGATTTTGCTGGGGAGGATTTGGTTTGTGGATTTGGTTTGTGGATTTGGTTTGTGGATTTGGTTTGTGGATTTTGTTGGTGGATTTTGTTGGTGGATTTGGTTTGTGGATTTGGTTTGTGGATTTGGTTTGCGGATTTGGTTGGTGGATTTTGTTGGTGGATTTTGTTGGTGGATTTTGCTGGGGAGGATTTGGTTTGTGGAATTTGTTTGGGGATTTTGTTTGGGGATTTTGTTGGTGGATTTGGTTGGTGGATTTGGTTGGTGGATTTGGTTGGTGGATTTGGTTGGGGAGGATTTTGTTTGTGGATTTTGTTTGTGGATTTTGTTTGTGGATTTTGTTTGTGGATTTGGTTTGTGGATTTGGTTTGTGGATTTTGCTGGGGAGGATTTTGTTTGTGGATTTTGTTGGTGGATTTTGCTGGGGAGGATTTGTTTTGGGGATTTTGTTTGTGGATTTTATTTGGGGATTTTGTTGGTGGATTTTGTTTGTGGATTTGGTTGGTGGATTTTGTTGGTGGATTTTGTTGGTGGATTTTGCTGGGGAGGATTTTGTTTGTGGATTTTGTTGGTGGATTTTGTTTTTGGATTTTGTTTTTGGATTTTGTTGGTGGATTTTGTTGGTGGATTTTGTTGGTGGATTTGGTTGGGTGATTTTGTTTTTGGATTTTGTTTTTGGATTTTGTTTGTGGATTTTGTTGGTGGATTTAGTTTTTGGATTTTGTTGGTGGATTGTGTTGGTGGATTTTGTTTGTGGATTTTGTTTGTGGATTTTGTTGGTGGATTTTGTTTTTGGATTTTGTTGGTGGATTTTGCTGGGGAGGATTTTGTTTGGGGATTTGGTTTGTGGATTTGGTTTGTGGATATGGTTTGTGGATTTGGTTTGTGGATTTGGTTGGTGGATTTTGCTGGTGGATTTTGCTGGGGAGGATTTTGTTTGTGGATTTTGTTTGTGGATTTGGTTGGTGGGTGTTGTTTGTGGATTTAGTTGGGGAGGATTTTGTTTGTGGATTTTGTTTGTGGATTTTGTTGGTGGATTTTGTTTTTGGATTTTGTTGGTGGATTTTGTTGGTGGATTTGGTTTGTGGATTTGGTTGGTGGATTTGGTTGGGGAGGATTTTGTTTGTGGATTTTGTTTGTGGATTTTGTTTGTGGAATTGGTTTGTGGATTTTGCTGGGGAGGATTTTGTTTGTGGATTTTGTTTGGGGATTTTGTTGGTGGATTTGGTTGGTGGATTTGGTTGGTGGATTTGGTTGGTGGATTTGGTTGGGGAGGATTTTCTTTGTGGATTTTGTTTGTGGATTTTGTTTGTGGATTTGGTTTGTGGATTTGGTTTGTGGATTTTGCTGGGGAGGATTTTGTTTGTGGATTTTGTTGGTGGATTTTGTTGGTGGATTTTGTTGGTGGATTTTGTTGGTGGATTTTGCTGGGGAGGATTTTGTTTGTGGATTTTGTTGGTGGATTTTGTTTTTGGATTTTGTTTTTGGATTTTGTTGGTGGATTTTGTTGGTGGATTTTGTTGGTGGATTTGGTTGGGTGATTTTGTTTTTGGATTTTGTTTTTGGATTTTGTTTGTGGATTTTGTTGGTGGATTTTGTTTTTGGATTTTGTTGGTGGATTTTGTTGGTGGATTTTGTTGGATTTTGTTGGTGGATTTTGTTGGTGGATTTTGTTTTTGGATTTTGTTAGTGGATTTTGTTGGTGGATTTTGCTGGGGAGGATTTGGTTTGTGGATTTTGTTTGTGGATTTTGTTTGTGGATTTTGTTGGTGGATTTTGTTTTTGGATTTTGTTTTTGGATTTTGTTGGTGGATTTTGTTGGTGGATTTTGCTGGGGAGGATTTGGTTTGGGGATTTGGTTTGTGGATATGGTTTGTGGATTTGGTTTGTGGATTTGGTTGGTGGATTTTGCTGGTGGATTTTGCTGGGGAGGATTTTGTTTGTGGATTCTGTTTGTGGATTTGGTTGGTGGGTGTTGTTTGTGGATTTAGTTGGTGGATTTGGTTGGTGGATTTTGTTGGTGGATTTTGTTTTTGGATTTTGTTAGTGGATTTTGCTGGGGAGGATTTGGTTTGGGGATTTTGTTTGGGGATTTTGTTTGTGGATTTTTTTTGTGGATTTTGTTGGTGGATTTTGTTTTTGGATTTTGTTTTTGGATTTTGTTGGTGGATTTTGTTGGTGAATTTTGTTGGTGGATTTTGTTGGTGGATTTTGTTGGTGGATTTTGTTTTTGGATTTTGTTAGTGGATTTTGCTGGGGAGGATTTGGTTTGGGGATTTTGTTTGGGGATTTTGTTTGGGGATTTTTTTTGTGGATTTTGTTGGTGGATTTTGTTTTTGGATTTTGTTTTTGGATTTTGTTGGTGGATTTTGTTGGTGAATTTTGTTGGTGGATTTTGTTTGTGGATTTGGTTGGTGGATTTTGTTTTTGGATTATGTTGGTGGATTTTGTTTTTGGATTTTGTTGGTGGATTTTGTTGGTGTATTTTGTTGGTGTATTTTGTTTGTGGATTTGGTTGGTGGATTTGGTTGGTGGATTTTTTGTTTTTGGATTTTGTTTTTGGATTTTGTTTTTGGATTTTGTTGGTTGATTTTGTTGGTGGATTTTGCTGGGGAGGATTTGGTTTGTGGATTTGGTTTGTGGATTTGGTTTGTGGATTTGGTTTGTGGATTTTGTTGGTGGATTTTGTTGGTGGATTTGGTTTGTGGATTTGGTTTGTGGATTTGGTTTGCGGATTTGGTTGGTGGATTTTGTTGGTTGATTTTGTTGGTGGATTTTGCTGGGGAGGATTTTGTTTGGGGATTTTGTTTGGGGATTTTATTTGGGGATTTTGTTGGTGGATTTGGTTTGTGGATTTGGTTTGTGGATTTGGTTGGTGGATTTGGTTGGTGGATTTTGTTTGTGGATTTTGTTGGTGGATTTTGTTGGTGGATTTTGTTTTTGGATTTTGTTTTTTGGATTTTGTTGGTGGATTTTGTTGGGGAGGATTTTGTTTGTGGATTTTGTTTGTGGATTTTGTTGGTGGATTTTGTTGGTGGATTTTGTTGGTGGATTTTGCTGGGGAGGATTTTGTTTGTGGATTTTGTTTGTGGATTTTGTTTGGGGATTTTGTTGGTGGATTTGGTTGGTGGATTTGGTTGGTGGATTTGGTTGGGGAGGATTTTGTTTGTGGATTTTGTTTGTGGATTTTGTTTGTGGATTTTGTTTGTGGATTTTGTTTGTGGATTTGGTTTGTGGATTTTGCTGGGGAGGATTTTGTTTGTGGATTTTGTTGGTGGATTTTGTTGGTGGATTTTGTTGGTGGATTTTGTTTTTGGATTTTGTTGGTGGATTTTGCTGGGGAGGATTTTGTTTGGGGATTTTTTTTTGGGATTTTGTTGGTGGATTTGGTTTGTGGATTAGGTTGCGGAGGATTTTGTTTGTGGATTTTGTTTGTGGATTTTGTTTGTGGATTTTGTTTGTGGAATTGGTTTGTGGATTTTGCTGGGGAGGATTTTGTTTGTGGATTTTGTTTGTGGATTTTGTTGGTAGATTCTGTTGGTGGATTTTGTTGGTGGATTTTGCTGGGGAGGATTTTGTTTGGGGATTTTGTTTGGGGATTTTATTTGGGGATTTTGTTGGTGGATTTGGTTTGTGGATTTGGTTGGTGGATTTTGTTGGTGGATTTTGTTGGTGGATTTTGTTGGTGGATTTTGTTTTTGGATTTTGTTTTTTGGATTTTGTTGGTGGATTTTGTTGGGGAGGATTTTGTTTGTGGATTTTGTTTGTGGATTTTGTTGGTGGATTTTGTTGGTGGATTTTGTTGGTGGATTTTGTTTGGGGATTTTGTTGGTGGATTTGGTTGGTGGATTTGGTTGGGGAGGATTTTCTTTGTGGATTTTGTTTGTGGATTTTGTTTGTGGATTTTGTTTGTGGATTTGGTTTGTGGATTTGGTTTGTGGATTTTGCTGGGGAGGATTTTGTTTGTGGATTTTGTTGGTGGATTTTGTTGGTGGATTTTGCTGGGGAGGATTTTGTTTGTGGATTTTGTTTGTGGATTTTGCTGGGGAGGATTTGGTTGTGGATTTGGTTGGTGGATTTGGTTGGTGGATTTTGTTGGTGGATTTTGTTGGTGGATTTTGCTGGGGAGGATTTTGTTTGTGGATTTTGTTGGTGGATTTTGTTGGTGGATTTTGTTTGTGGATTTGGTTGGTGGATTTTGTTTTTGGATTTTGTTTTTTGATTTTGTTGGTGGATTTTGTTGGTGGATTTTGTTGGTGATTTTGTTTTTGGATTTTGTTGGTGGATTTTGTTTGTGGATTTTGTTGGTGGATTTGTTTTTTGGATTTTGTTGGTGGATTTTGTTGGTGGATTTTGTTGGTGGATTTTGTTTTTGGTTTTGTTTTTGGATATTGTTGGTGGATTTTGTTGGGGAGGATGTTGGTTTGTGGATTTTGTTGTGGGATTTGTTTGTGGATTTTGTTGGTGGATTTTGTTTTTGGATTTGGTTGGTGGATTTTGGTGGTGGATTTGTTGGTGGATTTTGCTGGGGAGGATTTTGTTTGTGGATTTTGTTTGTGGATTTTGTTTGGGGATTTTGTTGGTGGTTTTGGTTTGTGGATTTGGTTGGGGAGGATTTTGTTTGTGGATTTTGTTTGTGGATTTTGTTGTGATTTGGTTTGTGGATTTGTTTGTGGATTTTGCTGGGGAGGATTTGGTTTGTGATTTTGTTGGTGGATTTTGTTGGTGGATTTTGTTGGTGGATTTTGCCTGGGGAGGATTTTGTTTGGGGATTTTGTTGGGGATTTTATTTGGGGATTTTGTTGGTGGATTGGTTTGTGGATTTGGTTGGTTGATTTGGTTTGTGGATTTTGTTGGTGGATTTTGTTGGTGGATTTTGTTGGTGGGATTTTGTTGGTGGATTTTGTTTTTGGATTTTGTTTTGGATTTTGTTGGTGGATTTTGTTGGGGAGGATTTTGTTTGTGGATTTTGTTTTTGGATTTTGTTGGTGGATTTTGTTGGTGAATTTTGTTGGTGATTTTGTTTGTGGATTTGGTTGGTGGATTTTGTTTTGGATTTTGTTGGTGGATTTTGTTTTGGATTTTTGTTGGTGGATTTTGTTGGTGTATTTTGTTGGTGTATTTTGTTTGTGGATTTGGTTGGTGGATTTGGTTGGTGATTTTTTGTTTTTGGATTTTTTTTGGATTTTGTTTTTGGATTTTGTTTTTGGATTTTGTTGGTTGATTTTGTTGGTGGATTTTGCTGGGGAGGATTTGGTTTGTGGATTTGGTTTGTGGATTTGGTTTGTGGATTTGGTTTGTGGATTTTGTTGGTGGATTTTGTTGGTGGATTTGGTTTGTGGATTTGGTTTGTGGATTTGGTTTGCGGATTTGGTTGGTGGATTTTGTTGGTTGATTTTGTTGGTGGATTTTGCTGGGGAGGATTTTGTTTGGGGATTTTGTTTGGGGATTTTATTTGGGGATTTTGTTGGTGGATTTGGTTTGTGGATTTGGTTTGTGGATTTGGTTGGTGGATTTGGTTGGTGGATTTTGTTTGTGGATTTTGTTGGTGGATTTTGTTGGTGGATTTTGTTTTTGGATTTTGTTTTTTGGATTTTGTTGGTGGATTTTGTTGGGGAGGATTTTGTTTGTGGATTTTGTTTGTGGATTTTGTTGGTGGATTTTGTTGGTGGATTTTGTTGGTGGATTTTGCTGGGGAGGATTTTGTTTGTGGATTTTGTTTGTGGATTTTGTTTGGGGATTTTGTTGGTGGATTTGGTTGGTGGATTTGGTTGGTGGATTTGGTTGGGGAGGATTTTGTTTGTGGATTTTGTTTGTGGATTTTGTTTGTGGATTTTGTTTGTGGATTTTGTTTGTGGATTTGGTTTGTGGATTTTGCTGGGAGGATTTTGTTTGTGGATTTTGTTGGTGGATTTTGTTGTTGGATTTTGTTGGTGGATTTTGTTTTTGGATTTTGTTGGTGGATTTTGCTGGGGAGGATTTTGTTTGGGGATTTTTTTTTGGGATTTTGTTGGTGGATTTGGTTTGTGGATTAGGTTGCGGAGGATTTTGTTTGTGGATTTTGTTTGTGGATTTTGTTTGTGGATTTTGTTTGTGGAATTGGTTTGTGGATTTTGCTGGGGAGGATTTTGTTTGTGGATTTTGTTTGTGGATTTTGTTGGTAGATTCTGTTGGTGGATTTTGTTGGTGGGATTTTGCTGGGGAGGATTTTGTTTGGGGATTTTGTTTGGGGATTTTATTTGGGGATTTTGTTGGTGGATTTGGTTTGTGGATTTGGTTGGTGGATTTTGTTGGTGGATTTTGTTGGTGGATTTTGTTGGTGGATTTTGTTTTTGGATTTTGTTTTTTGGATTTTGTTGGTGGATTTTGTTGGGGAGGATTTTGTTTGTGGATTTTGTTTGTGGATTTTGTTGGTGGATTTTGTTGGTGGATTTTGTTGGTGGATTTTGTTTGGGGATTTTGTTGGTGGATTTGGTTGGTGGATTTGGTTGGGGAGGATTTTCTTTGTGGATTTTGTTTGTGGATTTTGTTTGTGGATTTTGTTTGTGGATTTGGTTTGTGGATTTGGTTTGTGGATTTTGCTGGGGAGGATTTTGTTTGTGGATTTTGTTGGTGGATTTTGTTGGTGGATTTTGCTGGGGAGGATTTTGTTTGTGGATTTTGTTTGTGGATTTTGCTGGGGAGGATTTGGTTTGTGGATTTGGTTGGTGGATTTGGTTGGTGGATTTTGTTGGTGGATTTTGTTGGTGGATTTTGCTGGGGAGGATTTTGTTTGTGGATTTTGTTGGTGGATTTTGTTGGTGGATTTTGTTTGTGGATTTGGTTGGTGGATTTTGTTTTTGGATTTTGTTTTTTGATTTTGTTGGTGGATTTTGTTGGTGGATTTTGTTGGTGGATTTTGTTTTTGGATTTTGTTGGTGGATTTTGTTTGTGGATTTTGTTGGTGGATTTTGTTTTTGGATTTTGTTGGTGGATTTTGTTGGTGGATTTTGTTGGTGGATTTTGTTTTTGGATTTTGTTTTTGGATATTGTTGGTGGATTTTGTTGGGGAGGATTTGGTTTGTGGATTTTGTTTGTGGATTTTGTTTGTGGATTTTGTTGGTGGATTTTGTTTTTGGATTTTGTTGGTGGATTTTGTTGGTGGATTTGTTGGTGGATTTTGCTGGGGAGGATTTTGTTTGTGGATTTTGTTTGTGGATTTTGTTTGGGGATTTTGTTGGTGGATTTGGTTTGTGGATTTGGTTGGGGAGGATTTTGTTTGTGGATTTTGTTTGTGGATTTTGTTTGTGGATTTGGTTTGTGGATTTGGTTTGTGGATTTTGCTGGGGAGGATTTGGTTTGTGGATTTTGTTGGTGGATTTTGTTGGTGGATTTTGTTGGTGGATTTTGCTGGGGAGGATTTTGTTTGGGGATTTTGTTTGGGGATTTTATTTGGGGATTTTGTTGGTGGATTTGGTTTGTGGATTTGGTTGGTTGATTTGGTTTGTGGATTTTGTTGGTGGATTTTGTTGGTGGATTTTGTTGGTGGATTTTGTTGGTGGATTTTGTTTTTGGATTTTGTTTTTGGATTTTGTTGGTGGATTTTGTTGGGGAGGATTTTGTTTGTGGATTTTGTTGGTGGATTTTGTTTTTGGATTTTGTTGGTGGATTTTGCTGGGGAGGATTTTGTTTGTGGATTTTTTTGGGGGATTTTGTTGGTGGATTTGGTTTGTGGATTTGGTTGGTGGATTTGGTTGGGGAGGATTTTGTTTGTGGATTTTGTTTGTGGATTTGGTTTGTGGAATTGGTTTGTGGATTTTGCTGGGGAGGATTTTGTTTGTGGAATTTGTTGGTGGATTTTGTTGGTGGATTTTGTTGGTGGATTTTGCTGGGGAGGATTTTGTTTGGGGATTTTGTTTGGGGATTTTATTTGGGGATTTTGTTGGTGGATTTGGTTTGTGGATTTGGTTTGTGGATTTGGTTTGTGGATTTGGTTTGTGGATTTGGTTGGTGGATTTTGTTTGTGGATTTTGTTGGTGGATTTTGTTGGTGGATTTTGTTGGTGGATTTTGTTTTTGGATTTTGTTTTTTGGATTTTGTTGGTGGATTTTGTTGGGGAGGATTTTGTTTGTGGATTTTGTTTGTGGATTTTGTTTGTGGATTTTGTTTGTGGATTTTGTTGGTGGATTTTGTTGGTGGATTTTGTTGGTGGATTTTGCTGGGGAGGATTTGGTTTGTGGAATTTGTTTGGGGATTTTGTTTGGGGATTTTGTTGGTGGATTTGGTTGGTGGATTTGGTTGGTGGATTTGGTTGGTGGATTTGGTTGGGGAGGATTTTGTTTGTGGATTTTGTTTGTGGATTTGGTTTGTGGATTTTGCTGGGGAGGATTTTGTTTGTGGATTTTGTTTGTGGATTTGGTTTGTGGATTTGGTTTGTGGATTTTGCTGGGGAGGATTTTGTTTGTGGATTTTGTTGGTGGATTTTGCTGGGGAGGATTTGTTTTGGGGATTTTGTTTGTGGATTTTATTTGGGGATTTTGTTGGTGGATTTTGTTTGTGGATTTGGTTGGTGGATTTTGTTGGTGGATTTTGTTGGTGGATTTTGCTGGGGAGGATTTTGTTTGTGGATTTTGTTGGTGGATTTTGTTTTTGGATTTTGTTTTTGGATTTTGTTGGTGGATTTTGTTGGTGGATTTTGTTGGTGGATTTGGTTGGGTGATTTTGTTTTTGGATTTTGTTTTTGGATTTTGTTTGTGGATTTTGTTGGTGGATTTAGTTTTTGGATTTTGTTGGTGGATTGTGTTGGTGGATTTTGTTTGGGGATTTTGTTTGTGGATTTTGTTGGTGGATTTTGTTTTTGGATTTTGTTGGTGGATTTTGCTGGGGAGGATTTTGTTTGGGGATTTGGTTTGTGGATTTGGTTTGTGGATATGGTTTGTGGATTTGGTTTGTGGATTTGGTTGGTGGATTTTGCTGGTGGATTTTGCTGGGGAGGATTTTGTTTGTGGATTTTGTTTGTGGATTTGGTTGGTGGGTGTTGTTTGTGGATTTAGTTGGGGAGGATTTTGTTTGTGGATTTTGTTTGTGGATTTTGTTGGTGGATTTTGTTTTTGGATTTTGTTGGTGGATTTTGTTGGTGGATTTGGTTTGTGGATTTGGTTGGTGGATTTGGTTGGGGAGGATTTTGTTTGTGGATTTTGTTTGTGGATTTTGTTTGTGGAATTGGTTTGTGGATTTTGCTGGGGAGGATTTTGTTTGTGGATTTTGTTTGGGGATTTTGTTGGTGGATTTGGTTGGTGGATTTGGTTGGTGGATTTGGTTGGTGGATTTGGTTGGGGAGGATTTTCTTTGTGGATTTTGTTTGTGGATTTTGTTTGTGGATTTGGTTTGTGGATTTGGTTTGTGGATTTTGCTGGGGAGGATTTTGTTTGTGGATTTTGTTGGTGGATTTTGTTGGTGGATTTTGTTGGTGGATTTTGTTGGTGGATTTTGCTGGGGAGGATTTTGTTTGTGGATTTTGTTGGTGGATTTTGTTTTTGGATTTTGTTTTTGGATTTTGTTGGTGGATTTTGTTGGTGGATTTTGTTGGTGGATTTGGTTGGGTGATTTTGTTTTTGGATTTTGTTTTTGGATTTTGTTTGTGGATTTTGTTGGTGGATTTTGTTTTTGGATTTTGTTGGTGGATTTTGTTGGTGGATTTTGTTGGATTTTGTTGGTGGATTTTGTTGGTGGATTTTGTTTTTGGATTTTGTTAGTGGATTTTGTTGGTGGATTTTGCTGGGGAGGATTTGGTTTGTGGATTTTGTTTGTGGATTTTGTTTGTGGATTTTGTTGGTGGATTTTGTTTTTGGATTTTGTTTTTGGATTTTGTTGGTGGATTTTGTTGGTGGATTTTGCTGGGGAGGATTTGGTTTGGGGATTTGGTTTGTGGATATGGTTTGTGGATTTGGTTTGTGGATTTGGTTGGTGGATTTTGCTGGTGGATTTTGCTGGGGAGGATTTTGTTTGTGGATTCTGTTTGTGGATTTGGTTGGTGGGTGTTGTTTGTGGATTTAGTTGGTGGATTTGGTTGGTGGATTTTGTTGGTGGATTTTGTTTTTGGATTTTGTTAGTGGATTTTGCTGGGGAGGATTTGGTTTGGGGATTTTGTTTGGGGATTTTGTTTGTGGATTTTTTTTGTGGATTTTGTTGGTGGATTTTGTTTTTGGATTTTGTTTTTGGATTTTGTTGGTGGATTTTGTTGGTGAATTTTGTTGGTGGATTTTGTTTGTGGATTTGGTTGGTGGATTTTGTTTTTGGATTATGTTGGTGGATTTTGTTTTTGGATTTTGTTGGTGGATTTTGTTGGTGTATTTTGTTGGTGGATTTTGTTTGTGGATTTGGTTGGTGGATTTGGTTGGTGGATTTTTTGTTTTTGGATTTGGTTTTTGGATTTTGTTTTTGAATTTTGTTGGTTGATTTTGTTGGTGGATTTTGCTGGGGAGGATTTGGTTTGTGGATTTGGTTTGTGGATTTGGTTTGTGGATTTGGTTTGTGGATTTTGTTGGTGGATTTTGTTGGTGGATTTGGTTTGTGGATTTGGTTTGTGGATTTGGTTTGCGGATTTGGTTGGTGGATTTTGTTGGTTGATTTTGTTGGTGGATTTTGCTGGGGAGGATTTTGTTTGGGGATTTTGTTTGGGGATTTTATTTGGGGATTTTGTTGGTGGATTTGGTTTGTGGATTTGGTTTGTGGATTTGGTTGGTGGATTTGGTTGGTGGATTTTGTTTGTGGATTTTGTTGGTGGATTTTGTTGGTGGATTTTGTTGGTGGATTTTGTTGGTGGATTTTGTTTTTGGATTTTGTTTTTGGATTTTGTTTGTGGATTTTGTTGGTGGATTTAGTTTTTGGATTTTGTTGGTGGATTGTGTTGGTGGATTTTGTTTGGGGATTTTGTTTGTGGATTTTGTTGGTGGATTTTGTTTTTGGATTTTGTTGGTGGATTTTGCTGGGGAGGATTTTGTTTGGGGATTTGGTTTGTGGATTTGGTTTGTGGATATGGTTTGTGGATTTGGTTTGTGGATTTGGTTGGTGGATTTTGCTGGTGGATTTTGCTGGGGAGGATTTTGTTTGTGGATTTTGTTTGTGGATTTGGTTGGTGGGTGTTGTTTGTGGATTTAGTTGGGGAGGATTTTGTTTGTGGATTTTGTTTGTGGATTTTGTTGGTGGATTTTGTTTTTGGATTTTGTTGGTGGATTTTGTTGGTGGATTTGGTTTGTGGATTTGGTTGGTGGATTTGGTTGGGGAGGATTTTGTTTGTGGATTTTGTTTGTGGATTTTGTTTGTGGAATTGGTTTGTGGATTTTGCTGGGGAGGATTTTGTTTGTGGATTTTGTTTGGGGATTTTGTTGGTGGATTTGGTTGGTGGATTTGGTTGGTGGATTTGGTTGGTGGATTTGGTTGGGGAGGATTTTCTTTGTGGATTTTGTTTGTGGATTTTGTTTGTGGATTTGGTTTGTGGATTTGGTTTGTGGATTTTGCTGGGGAGGATTTTGTTTGTGGATTTTGTTGGTGGATTTTGTTGGTGGATTTTGTTGGTGGATTTTGTTGGTGGATTTTGCTGGGGAGGATTTTGTTTGTGGATTTTGTTGGTGGATTTTGTTTTTGGATTTTGTTTTTGGATTTTGTTGGTGGATTTTGTTGGTGGATTTTGTTGGTGGATTTGGTTGGGTGATTTTGTTTTTGGATTTTGTTTTTGGATTTTGTTTGTGGATTTTGTTGGTGGATTTTGTTTTTGGATTTTGTTGGTGGATTTTGTTGGTGGATTTTGTTGGATTTTGTTGGTGGATTTTGTTGGTGGATTTTGTTTTTGGATTTTGTTAGTGGATTTTGTTGGTGGATTTTGCTGGGGAGGATTTGGTTTGTGGATTTTGTTTGTGGATTTTGTTTGTGGATTTTGTTGGTGGATTTTGTTTTTGGATTTTGTTTTTGGATTTTGTTGGTGGATTTTGTTGGTGGATTTTGCTGGGGAGGATTTGGTTTGGGGATTTGGTTTGTGGATATGGTTTGTGGATTTGGTTTGTGGATTTGGTTGGTGGATTTTGCTGGTGGATTTTGCTGGGGAGGATTTTGTTTGTGGATTCTGTTTGTGGATTTGGTTGGTGGGTGTTGTTTGTGGATTTAGTTGGTGGATTTGGTTGGTGGATTTTGTTGGTGGATTTTGTTTTTGGATTTTGTTAGTGGATTTTGCTGGGGAGGATTTGGTTTGGGGATTTTGTTTGGGGATTTTGTTTGTGGATTTTTTTTGTGGATTTTGTTGGTGGATTTTGTTTTTGGATTTTGTTTTTGGATTTTGTTGGTGGATTTTGTTGGTGAATTTTGTTGGTGGATTTTGTTTGTGGATTTGGTTGGTGGATTTTGTTTTTGGATTATGTTGGTGGATTTTGTTTTTGGATTTTGTTGGTGGATTTTGTTGGTGTATTTTGTTGGTGGATTTTGTTTGTGGATTTGGTTGGTGGATTTGGTTGGTGGATTTTTTGTTTTTGGATTTGGTTTTTGGATTTTGTTTTTGAATTTTGTTGGTTGATTTTGTTGGTGGATTTTGCTGGGGAGGATTTGGTTTGTGGATTTGGTTTGTGGATTTGGTTTGTGGATTTGGTTTGTGGATTTTGTTGGTGGATTTTGTTGGTGGATTTGGTTTGTGGATTTGGTTTGTGGATTTGGTTTGCGGATTTGGTTGGTGGATTTTGTTGGTTGATTTTGTTGGTGGATTTTGCTGGGGAGGATTTTGTTTGGGGATTTTGTTTGGGGATTTTATTTGGGGATTTTGTTGGTGGATTTGGTTTGTGGATTTGGTTTGTGGATTTGGTTGGTGGATTTGGTTGGTGGATTTTGTTTGTGGATTTTGTTGGTGGATTTTGTTGGTGGATTTTGTTGGTGGATTTTGTTTTTGGATTTTGTTGGTGGATTTTGTTGGGGAGGATTTTGTTTGTGGATTTTGTTTGTGGATTTTGTTGGTGGATTTTGTTGGTGGATTTTGTTGGTGGATTTTGCTGGGGAGGATTTTGTTTGTGGATTTTGTTTGGGGATTTTGTTTGGGGATTTGGTTGGTGGATTTGGTTGGTGGATTTGGTTGGTGGATTTGGTTGGGGAGGATTTTGTTTGTGGATTTTGTTTGTGGATTTTGTTTGTGGATTTGGTTTGTGGATTTTGCTGGGGAGGATTTTGTTTGTGGATTTTGTTTGTGGATTTTGTTGGTGGATTTTATTGGTGGATTTTGTTTTTGGATTTTGTTGGTGGATTTTGCTGGGGAGGATTTTGTTTGTGGATTTTTTTTGGGGATTTTGTTGGTGGATTTGGTTTGTGGATTTGGTTTGTGGATTTGGTTTGTGGATTTTGCTGGGGAGGATTTTGTTTGTGGATTTTGTTGGTGGATTTTGTTGGTGGATTTTGTTGGTGGATTTTGTTGGTGGATTTTGCTGGGGAGGATTTTGTTTGTGGATTTTGTTGGTGGATTTTGTTTTTGGATTTTGTTGGTGGATTTTGTTGGGGAGGATTTTGTTTGTGGATTTTGTTTGTGGATTTTGTTGGTGGATTTTGTTGGTGGATTTTGTTGGTGGATTTTGCTGGGGAGGATTTTGTTTGTGGATTTTGTTTGGGGATTTTGTTTGGGGATTTGGTTGGTGGATTTGGTTGGTGGATTTGGTTGGTGGATTTGGTTGGGGAGGATTTTGTTTGTGGATTTTGTTTGTGGATTTTGTTTGTGGATTTTGTTTGTGGATTTGGTTTGTGGATTTTGCTGGGGAGGATTTTGTTTGTGGATTTTGTTGGTGGATTTTGTTGGTGGATTTTGTTGGTGGATTTTGTTTTTGGATTTTGTTTTTGGATTTTGTTGGTGGATTTTGTTGGTGGATTTTGTTGGTGGATTTGGTTGGGTGATTTTGTTTTTGGATTTTGTTTTTGGATTTTGTTTGTGGATTTTGTTGGTGGATTTAGTTTTTGGATTTTGTTGGTGGATTGTGTTGGTGGATTTTGTTTGGGGATTTTGTTTGTGGATTTTGTTGGTGGATTTTGTTTTTGGATTTTGTTGGTGGATTTTGCTGGGGAGGATTTTGTTTGGGGATTTGGTTTGTGGATTTGGTTTGTGGATATGGTTTGTGGATTTGGTTTGTGGATTTGGTTGGTGGATTTTGCTGGTGGATTTTGCTGGGGAGGATTTTGTTTGTGGATTTTGTTTGTGGATTTGGTTGGTGGGTGTTGTTTGTGGATTTAGTTGGGGAGGATTTTGTTTGTGGATTTTGTTTGTGGATTTTGTTGGTGGATTTTGTTTTTGGATTTTGTTGGTGGATTTTGTTGGTGGATTTGGTTTGTGGATTTGGTTGGTGGATTTGGTTGGGGAGGATTTTGTTTGTGGATTTTGTTTGTGGATTTTGTTTGTGGAATTGGTTTGTGGATTTTGCTGGGGAGGATTTTGTTTGTGGATTTTGTTTGGGGATTTTGTTGGTGGATTTGGTTGGTGGATTTGGTTGGTGGATTTGGTTGGTGGATTTGGTTGGGGAGGATTTTCTTTGTGGATTTTGTTTGTGGATTTTGTTTGTGGATTTGGTTTGTGGATTTGGTTTGTGGATTTTGCTGGGGAGGATTTTGTTTGTGGATTTTGTTGGTGGATTTTGTTGGTGGATTTTGTTGGTGGATTTTGTTGGTGGATTTTGCTGGGGAGGATTTTGTTTGTGGATTTTGTTGGTGGATTTTGTTTTTGGATTTTGTTTTTGGATTTTGTTGGTGGATTTTGTTGGTGGATTTTGTTGGTGGATTTGGTTGGGTGATTTTGTTTTTGGATTTTGTTTTTGGATTTTGTTTGTGGATTTTGTTGGTGGATTTTGTTTTTGGATTTTGTTGGTGGATTTTGTTGGTGGATTTTGTTGGATTTTGTTGGTGGATTTTGTTGGTGGATTTTGTTTTTGGATTTTGTTAGTGGATTTTGTTGGTGGATTTTGCTGGGGAGGATTTGGTTTGTGGATTTTGTTTGTGGATTTTGTTTGTGGATTTTGTTGGTGGATTTTGTTTTTGGATTTTGTTTTTGGATTTTGTTGGTGGATTTTGTTGGTGGATTTTGCTGGGGAGGATTTGGTTTGGGGATTTGGTTTGTGGATATGGTTTGTGGATTTGGTTTGTGGATTTGGTTGGTGGATTTTGCTGGTGGATTTTGCTGGGGAGGATTTTGTTTGTGGATTCTGTTTGTGGATTTGGTTGGTGGGTGTTGTTTGTGGATTTAGTTGGTGGATTTGGTTGGTGGATTTTGTTGGTGGATTTTGTTTTTGGATTTTGTTAGTGGATTTTGCTGGGGAGGATTTGGTTTGGGGATTTTGTTTGGGGATTTTGTTTGTGGATTTTTTTTGTGGATTTTGTTGGTGGATTTTGTTTTTGGATTTTGTTTTTGGATTTTGTTGGTGGATTTTGTTGGTGAATTTTGTTGGTGGATTTTGTTTGTGGATTTGGTTGGTGGATTTTGTTTTTGGATTATGTTGGTGGATTTTGTTTTTGGATTTTGTTGGTGGATTTTGTTGGTGTATTTTGTTGGTGGATTTTGTTTGTGGATTTGGTTGGTGGATTTGGTTGGTGGATTTTTTGTTTTTGGATTTGGTTTTTGGATTTTGTTTTTGAATTTTGTTGGTTGATTTTGTTGGTGGATTTTGCTGGGGAGGATTTGGTTTGTGGATTTGGTTTGTGGATTTGGTTTGTGGATTTGGTTTGTGGATTTTGTTGGTGGATTTTGTTGGTGGATTTGGTTTGTGGATTTGGTTTGTGGATTTGGTTTGCGGATTTGGTTGGTGGATTTTGTTGGTTGATTTTGTTGGTGGATTTTGCTGGGGAGGATTTTGTTTGGGGATTTTGTTTGGGGATTTTATTTGGGGATTTTGTTGGTGGATTTGGTTTGTGGATTTGGTTTGTGGATTTGGTTGGTGGATTTGGTTGGTGGATTTTGTTTGTGGATTTTGTTGGTGGATTTTGTTGGTGGATTTTGTTGGTGGATTTTGTTTTTGGATTTTGTTGGTGGATTTTGTTGGGGAGGATTTTGTTTGTGGATTTTGTTTGTGGATTTTGTTGGTGGATTTTGTTGGTGGATTTTGTTGGTGGATTTTGCTGGGGAGGATTTTGTTTGTGGATTTTGTTTGGGGATTTTGTTTGGGGATTTGGTTGGTGGATTTGGTTGGTGGATTTGGTTGGTGGATTTGGTTGGGGAGGATTTTGTTTGTGGATTTTGTTTGTGGATTTGGTTTGTGGATTTGGTTTGTGGATTTTGCTGGGGAGGATTTTGTTTGTGGATTTTGTTTGTGGATTTTGTTGGTGGATTTTATTGGTGGATTTTGTTTTTGGATTTTGTTGGTGGATTTTGCTGGGGAGGATTTTGTTTGTGGATTTTTTTTGGGGATTTTGTTGGTGGATTTGGTTTGTGGATTTGGTTTGTGGATTTGGTTTGTGGATTTTGCTGGGGAGGATTTTGTTTGTGGATTTTGTTGGTGGATTTTGTTGGTGGATTTTGTTGGTGGATTTTGTTGGTGGATTTTGCTGGGGAGGATTTTGTTTGTGGATTTTGTTGGTGGATTTTGTTTTTGGATTTTGTTGGTGGATTTTGTTGGGGAGGATTTTGTTTGTGGATTTTGTTTGTGGATTTTGTTGGTGGATTTTGTTGGTGGATTTTGTTGGTGGATTTTGCTGGGGAGGATTTTGTTTGTGGATTTTGTTTGGGGATTTTGTTTGGGGATTTGGTTGGTGGATTTGGTTGGTGGATTTGGTTGGTGGATTTGGTTGGGGAGGATTTTGTTTGTGGATTTTGTTTGTGGATTTTGTTTGTGGATTTTGTTTGTGGATTTGGTTTGTGGATTTTGCTGGGGAGGATTTTGTTTGTGGATTTTGTTGGTGGATTTTGTTGGTGGATTTTGTTGGTGGATTTTGTTTTTGGATTTTGTTGGTGGATTTTGCTGGGGAGGATTTTGTTTGTGGATATTTTTTGGGGATTTTGTTGGTGGATTTGGTTTGTGGATTTGGTTTGTGGATTTGGTTTGTGGATTTTGCTGGGGAGGATTTTGTTTGTGGATTTTGTTGGTGGATTTTGTTGGTGGATTTTGTTGGTGGATTTTGTTGGTGGATTTGGTTGGGTGATTTTGTTTTTGGATTTTGTTTTTGGATTTTGTTTGTGGATTTTGTTGGTGGATTTTGTTTTTGGATTTTGTTGGTGGATTTTGTTGGTGGATTTTGTTGGATTTTGTTGGTGGATTTTGTTGGTGGATTTTGTTTTTGGATTTTGTTGGTGGATTTTGTTGGTGGATTTTGCTGGGGAGGATTTGGTTTGTGGATTTTGTTTGTGGATTTTGTTTGTGGATTTTGTTGGTGGATTTTGTTTTTGGATTTTGTTTTTGGATTTTGTTGGTGGATTTTGTTGGTGGATTTTGCTGGGGAGGATTTGGTTTGGGGATTTGGTTTGTGGATATGGTTTGTGGATTTGGTTTGTGGATTTGGTTGGTGGATTTTGCTGGTGGATTTTGCTGGGGAGGATTTTGTTTGTGGATTTTGTTTGTGGATTTGGTTGGTGGGTGTTGTTTGTGGATTTAGTTGGTGGATTTGGTTGGTGGATTTTGTTGGTGGATTTTGTTTTTGGATTTTGTTAGTGGATTTTGCTGGGGAGGATTTGGTTTGGGGATTTTGTTTGGGGATTTTGTTTGGGGATTTTTTTTGTGGATTTTGTTGGTGGATTTTGTTTTTGGATTTTGTTTTTGGATTTTGTTGGTGGATTTTGTTGGTGAATTTTGTTGGTGGATTTTGTTTGTGGATTTGGTTGGTGGATTTTGTTTTTGGATTATGTTGGTGGATTTTGTTTTTGGATTTTGTTGGTGGATTTTGTTGGTGTATTTTGTTGGTGTATTTTGTTTGTGGATTTGGTTGGTGGATTTGGTTGGTGGATTTTTTGTTTTTGGATTTTGTTTTTGGATTTTGTTTTTGGATTTTGTTGGTTGATTTTGTTGGTGGATTTTGCTGGGGAGGATTTGGTTTGTGGATTTGGTTTGTGGATTTGGTTTGTGGATTTGGTTTGTGGATTTTGTTGGTGGATTTTGTTGGTGGATTTGGTTTGTGGATTTGGTTTGTGGATTTGGTTTGCGGATTTGGTTGGTGGATTTTGTTGGTTGATTTTGTTGGTGGATTTTGCTGGGGAGGATTTTGTTTGGGGATTTTGTTTGGGGATTTTATTTGGGGATTTTGTTGGTGGATTTGGTTTGTGGATTTGGTTTGTGGATTTGGTTGGTGGATTTGGTTGGTGGATTTTGTTTGTGGATTTTGTTGGTGGATTTTGTTGGTGGATTTTGTTTTTGGATTTTGTTTTTTGGATTTTGTTGGTGGATTTTGTTGGGGAGGATTTTGTTTGTGGATTTTGTTTGTGGATTTTGTTGGTGGATTTTGTTGGTGGATTTTGCTGGGGAGGATTTTGTTTGTGGATTTTGTTTGTGGATTTTGTTTGGGGATTTTGTTGGTGGATTTGGTTGGTGGATTTGGTTGGTGGATTTGGTTGGGGAGGATTTTGTTTGTGGATTTTGTTTGTGGATTTTGTTTGTGGATTTTGTTTGTGGATTTTGTTTGTGGATTTGGTTTGTGGATTTTGCTGGGGAGGATTTTGTTTGTGGATTTTGTTGGTGGATTTTGTTGGTGGATTTTGTTGGTGGATTTTGTTGGTGGATTTTGTTTTTGGATTTTGTTGGTGGATTTTGCTGGGGAGGATTTTGTTTGGGGATTTTTTTTTGGGATTTTGTTGGTGGATTTGGTTTGTGGATTAGGTTGCGGAGGATTTTGTTTGTGGATTTTGTTTGTGGATTTTGTTTGTGGATTTTGTTTGTGGAATTGGTTTGTGGATTTTGCTGGGGAGGATTTTGTTTGTGGATTTTGTTGGTGGATTTTGTTGGTAGATTCTGTTGGTGGATTTTGTTGGTGGATTTTGCTTGGGAGGATTTTGTTTGGGGATTTTGTTTGGGGATTTTATTTGGGGATTTTGTTGGTGGATTTGGTTTGTGGATTTGGTTGGTGGATTTTGTTGGTGGACTTTGTTGGTGGATTTTGTTGGTGGATTTTGTTTTTGGATTTTGTTTTTTGGATTTTGTTGGTGGATTTTGTTGGGGAGGATTTTGTTTGTGGATTTTGTTTGTGGATTTTGTTGGTGGATTTTGTTGGTGGATTTTGTTGGTGGATTTTGTTTGGGGATTTTGTTGGTGGATTTGGTTGGTGGATTTGGTTGGGGAGGATTTTCTTTGTGGATTTTGTTTGTGGATTTTGTTTGTGGATTTTGTTTGTGGATTTGGTTTGTGGATTTGGTTTGTGGATTTTGCTGGGGAGGATTTTGTTTGTGGATTTTGTTGGTGGATTTTGTTGGTGGATTTTGTTGGTGGATTTTGCTGGGGAGGATTTGTTTTGGGGATTTTGTTTGTGGATTTTATTTGGGGATTTTGTTGGTGGATTTTGTTTGTGGATTTGTTTGGTGGATTTGGTTGGTGGATTTTGTTGGTGGATTTTGCTGGGGAGGATTTTGTTTGGATTTTGTTGGTGGATTTTGTTTTTGGATTTTGTTTTTGGATTTTGTTGGTGGATTTTGTTGGTGGATTTTGTTGGTGGATTTGGTTGGGTGATTTTGTTTTTGGATTTTGTTTTTGGATTTTGTTTGTGGATTTTGTTGGTGGATTTTGTTTTTGGATTTTGTTGGTGGATTTTGTTGGTGGATTTTGTTGGTGGATTTTGTTTTTGGATTTTGTTGGTGGATTTTGTTGGTGGATTTTGCTGGGGAGGATTTGGTTTGTGGATTTTGTTTGGGGATTTTGTTTGTGGATTTTGTTGGTGAATTTTGTTTTTGGATTTTGTTTTTGGATTTTGTTGGTGGATTTTGTTGGTGGATTTGGTTTGTGGATTTGGTTGGTGGATTTTGCTGGTGGATTTTGCTGGGGAGGATTTTGTTTGTGGATTTTGTTTGTGGATTTGGTTGGTGGGTGTTGTTTGTGGATTTAGTTGGTGGATTTGGTTGGTGGATTTTGTTTTTGGATTTTGTTTTTGGATTTTGTTGGTGGATTTTGTTGGTGGATTTTGTTTTTGGATTTTGTTAGTGGATTTTGCTGGGGAGGATTTGGTTTGTGGATTTTGTTTGGGGATTTTGTTTGTGGATTTTGTTTGTGGATTTTGTTGGTGGATTTTGTTTTTGGATTTTGTTGGTGGATTTTGTTGGTGGATTTTGCTGGGGAGGATTTTGTTTGTGGATTTGGTTTGTGGATTTGGTTTGTGGATTTGGTTTGTGGATTTGGTTTGTGGATTTGGTTGGTGGAAATATTTATTTAATTTTTTTTTCTTTTTTTTTTCTTTATATTTTAATTTAAAAAAATATATGTATTTATATTTTTTATTTTTATTTTTTTGTGTGGGGGGAATGGATCAGCTTAATATTGCAGATAGATTGTATCTTCTATCAATGTAATTGTCTGCATCACTTCCAATCCCCCATGTCTTTTTTTATTTTTTATATATATATTCCCCTTTATTACTTCTCAACCCCACCATCCTTTCCCCACCCGGAGCAAACTAGTGAACAACAACGCCCAGGCCTCTACTTCCGGTCTATACTTACTATCCACACCTTATGGACAGAGCCAACCTTACAACAATTCTATATATATATATATATATATATATATATATATATATATATTTATTTATTTTTTTGCTCCTGAACTTCTTCTACTCTCAACCTCTCCGATCATTTTCATGATGTCCATCCGGTTTGCTTCTAAATGCCATATCTTTCTAACTGTGCTCCTTCCCAAAAGCTCCCAACATACAACCTATATACTTATTATGGACACAGTATGCCCACATCATTAGCTATCTTTGCCATTATTTGTTGTTATTTGTTATTAGTCCCATCCTTCAACTCTATTCAATACCTCCCATCTATCTCTTAACACCATCCATATAGGATTTCTATTTGCCATATATATTTCAACCGTACTGTGATGTTTTACAAAAGTTCTGAACCTTTCTATTCTCATTGCTTCTACAGATTGTGAATTAAAAATAAACATTTTTGCTAAAAGTATTATTATATTATTGATTGATTGACTGTGACTTTTCAGATATTCCAGTAATGCTATCTGCAAGGTTAGTTCCAGGTAAATATTGCAATCCTTTAGCCATTCCTGGACCTGTGTCCAAAAACAAGCTACAAGCTGACTCTCCTGAGTGGCGCAGTGGTCTAAGGCACTGCATCGCAGTGCAAACTGTGCCACTAGAGATCCTGGTTCGAATCCAGGCTCTGTCGCAGCCGGCCGCGACCGGGAGACTCATGGGCGGCGCACAATTGGCCCAGCGTCGTCCAGGGTAGGGGAGGGAATGGCCGGCAGGGATGTAGCTCAGTTGATAGAGCATGGCGTTTGCAACGCCAGGGTTGTGGGTTCGATTCCCACGGGGGGCCAGTATAAAAAAAATATGTATTCACTAACTGTAAGTCGCTCTGGATAAGAGCGTCTGCTAAATGACTAAAATGTAAATGTAAAATGTACAAATGGACAGAACCAAAACAAATGATCTAATGATTCTATCTCTTCACAGCAAAATCTGCAGAGCTGGGAAGATTGTATCCCCCATATAAATAACATTCTATTGGTAGCAAGAATTTTATATAATAATTTAAATTGAAAGATTCTAATTTTTGAATCCGGTGTCGTTTTGCGTGTCAGTTCATAAACACTATGCCATGGGATCGGTACGTCAAAGATCTCTTCCCAACTATTTTGCAATCTATATGGGACGGCTGTCAATCCTTTGGTCCTTAAGTGAAACTGATATACTTTTTTATTTATCACAGTTTTCCTTAACCAATTATGTTATTTAATGCAAGGCCGACAGACAAGTTCCTTACTTTCTCCCCCTTCAACTTTCCTCTTCCGCTTTTGCGGTAAGGCTGCAATTATTTGGTTGTAATTTTGGTTAGAGCAGACATTTCCATATGTTTTTGTTAGCTGCATGTGCGACATAACTCCACCAGTCCTACCGATGATATAATTTACGAAGATTATACCTTTTTTAAACATTCTGTCAAAAAATAAAGGTTTTTTGTCAATTAGTATATTTGAATTTAACCACAATATTTGTTGCATTATTTGTTCTGTCGTTTCTGGAGGATTAAATTGAAATTGCAACCAACTTTCTATGGCTTGTTTTAGAAATAGTGACATTTGGGAGGTTATTTCCTTTTCAAATAACTGAAAGTGAGAGGTTGTAATCTGAATAAAGGGAAAAAGGCCTTTCTTGAACAGTGGGTGAGACAATCTTACTAATTTGCTTGAGAACCAGTTCGGATTTAAGTATAACTTTTGGATGACTGAAGATTTTAGTGATAGGTCTAATGCTTTAATATTTAATATTTTCTGTCCTCCGAATTCATATTCATTATATAAATATGCTCTTTTAATTTTGTCTGGCTTGCCGTTCCAAATAAAATTGAATATTTTTTTCTCATATAATTTAAAAAACTGTTTGGTGGTTTTGTTGGTGGATTTTGCTGGGGAGGATTTTGTTTGTGGATTTTGTTTGTGGATTTTGCTGGGGAGGATTTTGTTGGTGGATTTGGTTGGTGGGTTTTGTTTGTGGATTTAGTTTGTGGATTTGGTTGGTGGATTTTGTTTTTGGATTTTGTTTTTGGATTTTGTTGGTGGATTTTGTTGGTGGATTTTGTTTTTGGATTTTGTTAGTGGATTTTGCTGGGGAGGTTTTGGTTTGTGGATTTTGTTTGTGGATTTTGTTGGTGGATTTTGTTGGTGGATTTGGTTGGTGGATTTTCTTTTTGGATTTTCTTTTTGGATTTTGTTGGTGGATTTTGTTGGTGGATTTTGTTTGTGGATTTGGTTGGTGGATTTGGTTGGTGGATTTTGTTTTTGGATTTTGTTTTTGGATTTTGCTGGGGAGGATTTTGTTGGTGGATTTTGCTGGGGAGGATTTTGTTTGGGTATTTTGTTTGTGGATTTGGTTGGTGGATTTGGTTGGTGGATTTTGTTGGTGGATTTTGTTGGTGGATTTTGCTGGGGAGGATTTGGTTTGTGGATTTGGTTTGTGGATTTGGTTTGTGGATTTGGTTTGTGAATTTGGTTGGTGGATTTTGTTGGTGGATTTTGTTTGGATTTTGCTGGGGAGGATTTTGTTTGTGGATTTTGTTTGTGGATTTTGCTGGGGAGGATTTTGTTGGTGGATTTGGTTGGTGGGTTTTGTTTGTGGATTTAGTTGGTGGATTTTGTTGGTGGATTTTGTTGGTGGATTTGGTTGGTGGATTTTGTTGGTGGATTTTGTTTTTGGATTTTGTTGGTGGATTTTGTTGGTGGACTTTGTTTTTGGATTTTGTTAGTGGATTTTGCTGTTGAGGATTTTGTTTGTGGATTTTGTTTGTGGATTTTGTTTGTGGATTTGGTTGGTGGATTTTGTTGGTGGATTTTGTTGGTGGATTTGGTTTGTGGATTTGGTTGGTGGATTTTGTTGGTGGATTTTGTTTTTGGATTTTGTTGGTGGATTTTGTTGGTGGATTTTATTGGTGGATTTTGTTTTTGGATTTTGTTTTTGGATTTTGTTGGTGGATTTTGTTGAGGAGGATTTGGTTTGGGGATTTTGTTTGTGGATTTTGTTTGTGGATTTTGCTGGGGAGGATTATGTTGGTGGATTTGGTTGGTGGATTTTGTTTGTGGATTTAGTTGGTGGATTTGGTTGGTGAATTTTGTTTTTGGATTTTGTTGGTGGATTTTGTTGGTGGATTTTGTTGGTGGATTTGGTTTGTGGATTTGGTTTGTGGATTTGGTTGGTGGATTTTGTTTGTGGATTTTGCTGGGGAGGATTTTGTTTGTGGATTTTGTTGGTGGATTTTGCTGGGGAGGATTTTGTTTGTGGATTTTGTTTGTGGATTTTGTTAGTGGATTTTTTTGGTAAATTTTGTTGGTGGATTTTGCTGGGGAGGATTTTGTTTGTGGATTTTGTTTGTGGATTTTGTTGGTGGATTTTGTTTTTGGATTTTGTTGGTGGATTTTGTTGGTGGATTTTGTTGGTGGATTTTGTTTTTGGATTTTGTTGGTGGATTTTGTTTTTGGATTTTGTTGGTGGATTTTGTTCTGAGGGATTGAGGAGGTTTTCTGTGTTTATTAACTCTACAGCATCCCCAACTATACTATAACTATACTACAACTATACTACAACTATACTATAACTATATTACAACTAAATCCCCAACTATACTACAACTAAATCCCCAACTATACTACAACTAAATCCCCAACTATACTACAACTAAATCCCCAACTATACTATAACTACATTCCCAACTATACTATAACTACATCCCCTGGTATATTATAACTATACTATAACTACATCCCCAACTATACTATAACTACATCCCCAACTATACCATAACTACATCACCAACTATACTATAACTACATCCCTATCTATACTATGACTACATCCGCATCTATATTATAACTATACTATAACTACATCCCCAACTATACTATAACTATACAATAACTACATCCCCATCTATACTAGAACTATACAATAACTACATCCCAAACTATACTATAACTATACAATAACTACATCCCCATCTATACTACAACTATACTATAACTACATCGCCAACTATACTATAACTATACTATAACTACATCCCAAAATATACTATAACTATACTATAACTACACTATAAATACATCCCCAACTATACAATAACTACATCACCAACTATACTATAACTACACTATAACTACATCACCAACTATACTATAACTACATCCCCAGATATACTATAACTATACTATAACTACACTAAAAATACATCCCCAACTATACAATAACTACATCACCAACTATACTATAACTACACTATAATTACATCACCAACTATACTATAACTACATCCCCAGATATACTATAACTATACTATAACTACACTAAAAATACATCCCCAACTATACAATAACTACATCACCAACTATACTATAACTATACTATAACTACATCCCCAACTATACCATAACTATACAATAACTACATCCCCATCTATACTAGAACTATACAATAACTACATCCCAAACTATACTATAACTATACAATAACTAAATCCCCATCTATACTATAACTATACTCTAACTACATCCCCTACTATACAATAACTACGTCCCCAACTATACTATAACTATACTATAACTACATCCCCTACTATACTATAACTATACTATAACTACATCCCCAACTATACTATAACTATACTATAACTACATCCCCAACTATACTATAACAATACTATAACTACATCCCCTACTATACTATAACTATACTATAACTACATCCCCAACTATACTATAACTATACTATAACTACATCCCCAATTATACAATAACTACATCCCCAACTATACTAGAACTATAAAATAACTACATCCCCAACTATACTATAACTATACTATAACTATACTATAACTACATCCCCAACTATACTATAACTATACTATAACTACATCCCCAACTATACTATAACTATACTATAACTACATCCCCATATATACTATAACTATACTATAACTATACTATAACTACATCCCCAACTATACTATAACTATACTATAACTATATCCCCTACTATACTATAACTATACTATAACTACATCCCCTACTATACTATAACTATACTATAACTACATCCCCAACTATACTATAACTACACTATAACTACACCCCCTACTATACTATAACTATACTATAACTACATCCCCTACTATACAATAACTACATCCCCTACTATACTATAACTACATCCCCAACTATACTATAACTACACTATAACTACATCCCCTACTATACTATAACTATACTATAACTACATCCCCATCTATACTATAACTATACTATAACTACATCCCCATCTATACTATAACTATACTATAACTATACTATAACTACATCCCCATCTATACTATAACTATACTATAACTATACTATAACTACATCCCCAACTGTACTATAACTATACTATAACTATATCCCCTACTATACTATAACTATACTATAACTACATCCCCTACTATACTATAACTATACTATAACTACATCCCCTACTATACTATAACTACATCTCCTACTATACTATAACTATACTATAACTACATCCCCTACTATACTATAACTATACAATAACTACATCCCCAACTATACTATAACTATACAATAACTACATCCCCTACTATACTATAACTATACTATAACTACATCCCCTACTATACTATACTATAACTACATCTCCTACTATACTATAACTATACTATAACTACATCCCCTACTATACTATAACTATACTATAACTATATCCCCTACTATACTATAACTATACTATAACTACATCCCCATCTATACTATAACTATACCATAACTACATCCCCAACTATACTATAACTATACAATAACTACATCCCCTACTATACTATAACTATACTATAACTACATCCCCAACTATACTATAACTATACTATAACTACATCCCCAACTATACTATAACTATACTATAACTACACCCCCTGCTATACTATAACTATACTATAACTACATCCCCAACTATACTATAACTATACTATAACTGCATCCCCATCTAAACTATAACTATACTATAACTACATCCCCATCTATACTAGAACTATACAATAACTACATCCCCAACTATACTATAACTATACTATAACTACATCCCCATCTATACTAGAACTATACAATAACTACATCCCCAACTATACTATAACTATACTATAACTACATCCCCAACTATACTATAACTATACTATAACTACATCCCCAACTATACTATAACTATACTATAACTACATCCCCAACTATACTATAACTATACTATAACTACACCCCCTGCTATACTATAACTATACTATAACTACATCCCCAACTATACTATAACTATACTCTAACTACATCCCCAGATATACTATAACTATACTATAACTACACCCCCTACTATACTATAACTATACTATAACTACATCCCCTACTATACTATAACTATACTATAACAATACTATAACTACGTCCCCCACTATACTATAACTATACTATAACTACATCCCCATCTATACTATAACTATACTATAACTACATCCCCATCTATACTATAACTATACTATAACTACATCCCCAGATATACTATAACTACATCCCCTACTATACTATAACTATACTATAACTACATCCCCTACTATACTATAACTATACTATAACTACATCCCCATCTATACTATAACTATACTATAACTACATCCCCAGATATACTATAACTACATTCCCTACTATACTATAACTATACTATAACTACATCCCCTACTATACTATAACTACATCTCCTACTATACTATAACTATACTATAACTACATCCCCTACTATACTATAACTATACAATAACTACATCCCCAACTATACTATAACTATACAATAACTACATCCCCTACTATACTATAACTATAACTACATCTCCTACTATACTATAACTATACTATAACTACATCCCCTACTATACTATAACTATACTATAACTATATCCCCTACTATACTATAACTATACTATAACTACATCCCCATCTATACTATAACTATACCATAACTACATCCCCAACTATACTATAACTATACAATAACTACATCCCCTACTATACTATAAATATACTATAACTACACCCCCTACTATATTATAGCTATACTATAACTACATCCCCAACTATACTATAACTATACTATAACTACATCCCCAACTATACTATAACTATACTATAACTACACCCCCAACTATACTATAACTATACTATAACTACATCCCCAACTATACTATAACTATACTATAACTACACCCCCTACTATACTATAACTATACTATAACTACATCCCCAACTATACTATAACTATACTATAACTACATCCCCAACTATACTATAACTATACTATAACTACATCCCCTACTATACTATAACTATACTATAACTACATCCCCTACTATACTATAACTATACTATAACTACATCCCCAACTATACTATAACTATACTATAACTACATCCCCAACTATACTATAACTATACTATAACTACACCCCCTGCTATACTATAACTATACTATAACTACATCCCCAACTATACTATAACTATACTATAACTGCATCCCCATCTATACTATAACTATACTATAACTATATCCCCATCTATACTATAACTATACTATAACTACATCCCCATCTATACTAGAACTATACAATAACTACATCCCCAACTATACTATAACTATACTATAACTACATCCCCATCTATACTATAACTATACAATAACTACATCCCCAACTATACTATAACTATACTATAACTACATCCCCAACTATACTATAACTATACTATAACTACATCCCCAACTATACTATAACTATACTATAACTACATCCCCAACTATACTATAACTATACTATAACTACACCCCCTGCTATACTATAACTATACTATAACTACATCCCCAACTATACTATAACTATACTCTAACTACATCCCCAGATATACTATAACTATACTATAACTACATCCCCTACTATAATATAACTATACTATAACTACATCCTCTACTATACTATAACTATACTATAACAATACTATAACTACGTCCCCCACTATACTATAACTATACTATAACTACATCCCCATCTATACTATAACTATACTATAACTACATCCCCATCTATACTATAACTGTACTATAACTACATCCCCAGATATACTATAACTACATCCCCATCTATACTATAACTATACTATAACTACATCCCCAACTATACTATAACTATACTATAACTACATCCCCAACTATACTATAACTATACTATAACTACATCCCCAACTATACTATAACTATACTATAACTACACCCCCTGCTATACTATAACTATACTATAACTACATCCCCAACTATACTATAACTATACTATAACTTTATCCCCATCTATACTATAACTATACTATAACTACATCCCCATCTATACTAGAACTATACTATAACTACATCCCCATCTATACTAGAGCTATACAATAACTACATCCCCAACTATACTATAACTATACTATAACTACATCCCCATCTATACTAGAACTATACAATAACTACATCCCATACTATACTATAACTATACTATAACTACATCCCCAACTATACTATAACTATACTATAACTACATCCCCAACTATACTATAACTATACTATAACTACATCCCCAACTATACTATAACTATACTATAACTACACCCCCTGCTATACTATAACTATACTATAACTACATCCCCAACTATACTATAACTATACTCTAACTACATCCCCAGATATACTATAACTATACTATAACTACACCCCCTACTATACTATAACTATACTATAACTACATCCCCTACTATACTATAACTATACTATAACAATACTATAACTACGTCCCCCACTATACTATAACTATACTATAACTACATCCCCATCTATACTATAACTATACTATAACTACATCCCCATCTATACTATAACTATACTATAACTACATCCCCAGATATACTATAACTACATCCCCTACTATACTATAACTATATTATAACTACATCCCCTACTATACTATAACTATACTATAACTACATCCCCATCTATACTATAACTATACTATAACTACATCCCCAGATATACTATAACTACATCCCCTACTATACTATAACTATACTATAACTACATCCCCTACTATACTATAACTACATCTCCTACTATACTATAACTATACTATAACTACATCCCCTACTATACTATAACTATACAATAACTACATCCCCAACTATACTATAACTATACAATAACTACATCCCCTACTATACTATAACTATACTATAACTACATCCCCTACTATACTATACTATAACTACATCTCCTACTATACTATAACTATACTATAACTACATCCCCTACTATACTATAACTATACTATAACTATATCCCCTACTATACTATAACTATACTATAACTACATCCCCATCTATACTATAACTATACCATAACTACATCCCCAACTATACTATAACTATACAATAACTACATCCCCTACTATACTATAACTATACTATAACTACACCCCCTGCTATACTATAGCTATACTATAACTACATCCCAAACTATACTATAACTATACTATAACTACATCCCCAACTATACTATAACTATACTATAACTACACCCCCAACTATACTATAACTATACTATAACTACATCCCCAGATATACTATAACTACATCCCCATCTATACTATAACTATACTATAACTACATCCCCAACTATACTATAACTATACTATAACTACATCCTCTACTATACTATAACTATACTATAACAATACTATAACTACGTCCCCCACTATACTATAACTATACTATAACTACATCCCCATCTATACTATAACTATACTATAACTACATCCCCAACTATACTATAACTGTACTATAACTGCATCCCCATCTATACTATAACTATACTATAACTACATCCCCATCTATACTAGAACTATACTATAACTACATCCCCATCTATACTAGAACTATACAATAACTACATCCCCAACTATACTATAACTATACTATAACTACATCCCCATCTATACTAGAACTATACAATAACTACATCCCCTACTATACTATAACTATACTATAACTACATCCCCAACTATACTATAACTATACTATAACTACATCCCCAACTATACTATAACTATACTATAACTACATCCCCAACTATACTATAACTATACTATAACTACACCCCCTGCTATACTATAACTATACTATAACTACATCCCCAACTATACTATAACTATACTCTAACTACATCCCCAGATATACTATAACTATACTATAACTACACCCCCTACTATACTACAACTATACTATAACTACATCCTCTACTATACTATAACTATACTATAACAATACTATAACTACGTCCCCCACTATACTATAACTATACTATAACTACATCCCCATCTATACTATAACTATACTATAACTACATCCCCATCTATACTATAACTGTACTATAACTACATCCCCAGATATACTATAACTACATCCCCAACTATACTATAACTATACTATAACTACATCCCCAACTATACTATAACTATACTATAACTACATCCCCAACTATACTATAACTATACTATAACTACACCCCCTGCTATACTATAACTATACTATAACTACATCCCCAACTATACTATAACTATACTATAACTACATCCTCTACTATACTATAACTATACTATAACAATACTATAACTACGTCCCCCACTATACTATAACTATACTATAACTACATCCCCATCTATACTATAACTATACTATAACTACATCCCCAACTATACTATAACTATACTATAACTGCATCCCCATCTATACTATAACTATACTATAACTACATCCCCATCTATACTAGAACTATACTATAACTACATCCCCATCTATACTAGAACTATACAATAACTACATCCCCAACTATACTATAACTATACTATAACTACATCCCCAACTATACTATAACTATACTATAACTACATCCCCAACTATACTATAACTATACTATAACTACACCCCCTGCTATACTATAACTATACTATAACTACATCCCCAACTATACTATAACTATACTCTAACTACATCCCCAGATATACTATAACTATACTATAACTACACCCCCTACTATACTACAACTATACTATAACTACATCCTCTACTATACTATAACTATACTATAACAATACTATAACTACGTCCCCCACTATACTATAACTATACTATAACTACATCCCCATCTATACTATAACTATACTATAACTACATCCCCATCTATACTATAACTGTACTATAACTACATCCCCAGATATACTATAACTACATCCCCAACTATACTATAACTATACTATAACTACATCCCCAACTATACTATAACTATACTATAACTACATCCCCAACTATACTATAACTATACTATAACTACACCCCCTGCTATACTATAACTATACTATAACTACATCCCCATCTATACTATAACTATACTATAACTACATCCCCATCTATACTATAACTGTACTATAACTACATCCCCAGATATACTATAACTACATCCCCAACTATACTATAACTATACTATAACTACATCCCCAACTATACTATAACTATACTATAACTACATCCCCAACTATACTATAACTATACTATAACTACACCCCCAACTATACTATAACTATACTATAACTACATCCCCAACTATACTATAACTATACTATAACTACATCCCCAACTATACTATAACTATACTATAACTACACCCCCTGCTATACTATAACTATACTATAACTACATCCCCAACTATACTATAACTATACTATAACTACATCCTCTACTATACTATAACTATACTATAACAATACTATAACTACGTCCCCCACTATACTATAACTATACTATAACTACATCCCCATCTATACTATAACTATACTATAACTACATCCCCAACTATACTATAACTATACTATAACTGCATCCCCATCTATACTATAACTATACTATAACTACATCCCCATCTATACTAGAACTATACTATAACTACATCCCCATCTATACTATAACTATACTATAACTACATCCCCATCTATACTATAACTATACAATAACTACATCCCCATCTATACTATAACTATACTATAACTACATCCCCTACTATACTATACTATAACTACATCTCCTACTATACTATAACTATACTATAACTACATCCCCTACTATACTATAACTATACTATAACTATATCACATACTATACTATAACTATACTATAACTACATCCCCATCTATACTATAACTATACCATAACTACATCCCCAACTATACTATAACTATACAATAACAATACTATAACTACGTCCCCCACTATACTATAACTATACTATAACTACATCCCCATCTATACTATAACTATACTATAACTACATCCCCAACTATACTATAACTATACTATAACTGCATCCCCATCTATACTATAACTATACTATAACTACATCCCCATCTATACTAGAACTATACTATAACTACATCCCCATCTATACTATAACTATACAATAACTACATCCCCAACTATACTATAACTATACAATAACTACATCCCCTACTATACTATAACTATACTATAACTACATCCCCTACTATACTATACTATAACTACATCTCCTACTATACTATAACTATACTATAACTACATCCCCTACTATACTATAACTATACTATAACTATATCCCCTACTATACTATAACTATACTATAACTACATCCCCATCTATACTATAACTATACCATAACTACATCCCCAACTATACTATAACTATACAATAACTACATCCCCTACTATACTATAACTATACTATAACTACACCCCCTGCTATACTATAGCTATACTATAACTACATCCCAAACTATACTATAACTATACTATAACTACATCCCCAACTATACTATAACTATACTATAACTACACCCCCAACTATACTATAACTATACTATAACTACATCCCCAGATATACTATAACTACATCCCCATCTATACTATAACTATACTATAACTACATCCCCAACTATACTATAACTATACTATAACTACATCCTCTACTATACTATAACTATACTATAACAATACTATAACTACGTCCCCCACTATACTATAACTATACTATAACTACATCCCCATCTATACTATAACTATACTATAACTACATCCCCAACTATACTATAACTGTACTATAACTGCATCCCCATCTATACTATAACTATACTATAACTACATCCCCATCTATACTAGAACTATACTATAACTACATCCCCATCTATACTAGAACTATACAATAACTACATCCCCAACTATACTATAACTATACTATAACTACATCCCCATCTATACTAGAACTATACAATAACTACATCCCCTACTATACTATAACTATACTATAACTACATCCCCAACTATACTATAACTATACTATAACTACATCCCCAACTATACTATAACTATACTATAACTACATCCCCAACTATACTATAACTATACTATAACTACACCCCCTGCTATACTATAACTATACTATAACTACATCCCCAACTATACTATAACTATACTCTAACTACATCCCCAGATATACTATAACTATACTATAACTACACCCCCTACTATACTACAACTATACTATAACTACATCCTCTACTATACTATAACTATACTATAACAATACTATAACTACGTCCCCCACTATACTATAACTATACTATAACTACATCCCCATCTATACTATAACTATACTATAACTACATCCCCATCTATACTATAACTGTACTATAACTACATCCCCAGATATACTATAACTACATCCCCAACTATACTATAACTATACTATAACTACATCCCCAACTATACTATAACTATACTATAACTACATCCCCAACTATACTATAACTATACTATAACTACACCCCCTGCTATACTATAACTATACTATAACTACATCCCCAACTATACTATAACTATACTATAACTACATCCTCTACTATACTATAACTATACTATAACAATACTATAACTACGTCCCCCACTATACTATAACTATACTATAACTACATCCCCATCTATACTATAACTATACTATAACTACATCCCCAACTATACTATAACTATACTATAACTGCATCCCCATCTATACTATAACTATACTATAACTACATCCCCATCTATACTAGAACTATACTATAACTACATCCCCATCTATACTAGAACTATACAATAACTACATCCCCAACTATACTATAACTATACTATAACTACATCCTCTACTATACTATAACTATACTATAACAATACTATAACTACGTCCCCCACTATACTATAACTATACTATAACTACATCCCCATCTATACTATAACTATACTATAACTACATCCCCAACTATACTATAACTATACTATAACTGCATCCCCATCTATACTATAACTATACTATAACTACATCCCCATCTATACTAGAACTATACTATAACTACATCCCCATCTATACTATAACTATACTATAACTACATCCCCATCTATACTATAACTATACAATAACTACATCCCCATCTATACTATAACTATACTATAACTACATCCCCTACTATACTATACTATAACTACATCTCCTACTATACTATAACTATACTATAACTACATCCCCTACTATACTATAACTATACTATAACTATATCACATACTATACTATAACTATACTATAACTACATCCCCATCTATACTATAACTATACCATAACTACATCCCCAACTATACTATAACTATACAATAACTACATCCCCTACTATACTATAACTATACTATAACTACACCCCCTGCTATACTATAGCTATACTATAACTACATCCCAAACTATACTATAACTATACTATAACTACATCCCCAACTATACTATAACTATACTATAACTACACCCCCAACTATACTATA
This sequence comes from Coregonus lavaretus, assembly GCF_964263955.1. Classification (NCBI taxonomy): domain Eukaryota; kingdom Metazoa; phylum Chordata; class Actinopteri; order Salmoniformes; family Salmonidae; genus Coregonus; species Coregonus lavaretus. The sequence continues at coordinate 196,455 of NW_028156671.1, forward strand.
ACTATACTATAACTACATCCCCAGATATACTATAACTACATCCCCATCTATACTATAACTATACTATAACTACATCCCCAACTATACTATAACTATACTATAACTACATCCTCTACTATACTATAACTATACTATAACAATACTATAACTACGTCCCCCACTATACTATAACTATACTATAACTACATCCCCATCTATACTATAACTATACTATAACTACATCCCCAACTATACTATAACAATACTATAACTGCATCCCCATCTATACTATAACTATACTATAACTACATCCCCATCTATACTAGAACTATACTATAACTACATCCCCATCTATACTAGAACTATACAATAACTACATCCCCAACTATACTATAACTATACTATAACTACATCCCCATCTATACTAGAACTATACAATAACTACATCCCCTACTATACTATAACTATACTATAACTACATCCCCAACTATACTATAACTATACTATAACTACATCCCCAACTATACTATAACTATACTATAACTACATCCCCAACTATACTATAACTATACTATAACTACACCCCCTGCTATACTATAACTATACTATAACTACATCCCCAACTATACTATAACTATACTCTAACTACATCCCCAGATATACTATAACTATACTATAACTACACCCCCTACTATACTACAACTATACTATAACTACATCCCCTACTATACTATAACTATACTATAACAATACTATAACTACGTCCCCCACTATACTATAACTATACTATAACTACATCCCCATCTATACTATAACTATACTATAACTACATCCCCATCTATACTATAACTATACTATAACTACATCCCCAGATATACTATAACTACATCCCCTACTATACTATAACTATACTATAACTACATCCCCTACTATACTATAACTATACTATAACTACATCCCCATCTATACTATAACCATACTATAACTACATCCCCAGATATACTATAACTACATCCCCTACTATACTATAACTATACTATAACTACATCCCCTACTATACTATAACTACATCTCCTACTATACTATAACTATACTATAACTACATCCCCTACTATACTATAACTATACAATAACTACATCCCCAACTATACTATAACTATACAATAACTACATCCCCTACTATACTATAACTATACTATAACTACATCCCCTACTATACTATACTATAACTACATCTCCTACTATACTATAACTATACTATAACTACATCCCCTACTATACTATAACTATACTATAACTATATCCCCTACTATACTATAACTATACTATAACTACATCCCCATCTATACTATAACTATACCATAACTACATCACCAACTATACTATAACTATACTATAACTACACCCCCTACTATACTATAACTATACTATAACTACATCCCCAACTATACTATAACTATACTATAACTACATCCCCAACTATACTATAACTATACTATAACTACATCCCCAACTATACTATAACTATACTATAACTACATCCCCAACTATACTATAACTATACTATAACTACATCCCCAACTATACTATAACTATACTATAACTACACCCCCTACTATACTATAACTATACTATAACTACATCCCCAACTATACTATAACTATACTATAACTACATCCCCATCTATACTATAACTATACTATAACTACATCCCCAACTATACTATAACTATACTATAACTACATCCTCTACTATACTATAACTATACTATAACAATACTATAACTACGTCCCCCACTATACTATAACTATACTATAACTACATCCCCATCTATACTATAACTATACTATAACTACATCCCCAACTATACTATAACTATACTATAACTGCATCCCCATCTATACTATAACTATACTATAACTACATCCCCATCTATACTAGAACTATACTATAACTACATCCCCATCTATACTAGAACTATACAATAACTACATCCCCAACTATACTATAACTATACTATAACTACATCCCCATCTATACTAGAACTATACAATAACTACATCCCCTACTATACTATAACTATACTATAACTACATCCCCAACTATACTATAACTATACTATAACTACATCCCCAACTATACTATAACTATACTATAACTACATCCCCAACTATACTATAACTATACTATAACTACACCCCCTGCTATACTATTACTATACTATAACTACATCCCCAACTATACTATAACTATACTCTAACTACATCCCCAGATATACTATAACTATACTATAACTACACCCCCTACTATACTACAACTATACTATAACTACATCCTCTACTATACTATAACTATACTATAACAATACTATAACTACGTCCCCCACTATACTATAACTATACTATAACTACATCCCCATCTATACTATAACTATACTATAACTACATCCCCATCTATACTATAACTATACTATAACTACATCCCCAACTATACTATAACTATACTATAACTACATCCCCAACTATACTATAACTATACTATAACTACACCCCCTGCTATACTATAACTATACTATAACTACATCCCCAACTATACTATAACTATACTATAACTACATCCCCAACTATACTATAACTATACTATAACTACACCCCCTGCTATACTATAACTATACTATAACTACATCCCCAACTATACTATAACTATACTCTAACTACATCCCCAGATATACTATAACTATACTATAACTACACCCCCTACTATACTATAACTATACTATAACTACATCCCCTACTATACTATAACTATACTATAACAATACTATAACTACGTCCCCCACTATACTATAACTATACTATAACTACATCCCCATCTATACTATAACTATACTATAACTACATCCCCATCTATACTATAACTATACTATAACTACATCCCCAGATATACTATAACTACATCCCCTACTATACTATAACTATACTATAACTACATCCCCTACTATACTATAACTATACTATAACTACATCCCCATCTATACTATAACTATACTATAACTACATCCCCAGATATACTATAACTACATCCCCTACTATACTATAACTATACTATAACTACATCCCCTACTATACTATAACTACATCTCCTACTATACTATAACTATACTATAACTACATCCCCTACTATACTATAACTATACAATAACTACATCCCCAACTATACTATAACTATACAATAACTACATCCCCTACTATACTATAACTATACTATAACTACATCCCCTACTATACTATACTATAACTACATCTCCTACTATACTATAACTATACTATAACTACATCCCCTACTATACTATAACTATACTATAACTATATCCCCTACTATACTATAACTATACTATAACTACATCCCCATCTATACTATAACTATACCATAACTACATCCCCAACTATACTATAACTATACAATAACTACATCCCCTACTATACTATAACTATACTATAACTACACCCCCAACTATACTATAACTATACTATAACTACATCCCCAGATATACTATAACTACATCCCCATCTATACTATAACTATACTATAACTACATCCCCAACTATACTATAACTATACTATAACTACATCCTCTACTATACTATAACTATACTATAACAATACTATAACTACGTCCCCCACTATACTATAACTATACTATAACTACATCCCCATCTATACTATAACTATACTATAACTACATCCCCAACTATACTATAACAATACTATAACTGCATCCCCATCTATACTATAACTATACTATAACTACATCCCCATCTATACTAGAACTATACTATAACTACATCCCCATCTATACTAGAACTATACAATAACTACATCCCCAACTATACTATAACTATACTATAACTACATCCCCATCTATACTAGAACTATACAATAACTACATCCCCAACTATACTATAACTATACTATAACTACACCCCCTGCTATACTATAACTATACTATAACTACATCCCCAACTATACTATAACTATACTCTAACTACATCCCCAGATATACTATAACTATACTATAACTACACCCCCTACTATACTACAACTATACTATAACTACATCCCCTACTATACTATAACTATACTATAACAATACTATAACTACGTCCCCCACTATACTATAACTATACTATAACTACATCCCCATCTATACTATAACTATACTATAACTACATCCCCATCTATACTATAACTATACTATAACTACATCCCCAGATATAATATAACTACATCCCCTACTATACTATAACTATACTATAACTACATCCCCTACTATACTATAACTATACTATAACTACATCCCCATCTATACTATAACCATACTATAACTACATCCCCAGATATACTATAACTACATCCCCTACTATACTATAACTATACTATAACTACATCCCCTACTATACTATAACTACATCTCCTACTATACTATAACTATACTATAACTACATCCCCTACTATACTATAACTATACAATAACTACATCCCCAACTATACTATAACTATACAATAACTACATCCCCTACTATACTATAACTATACTATAACTACATCCCCTACTATACTATACTATAACTACATCTCCTACTATACTATAACTATACTATAACTACATCCCCTACTATACTATAACTATACTATAACTATATCCCCTACTATACTATAACTATACTATAACTACATCCCCATCTATACTATAACTATACCATAACTACATCCCCAACTATACTATAACTATACAATAACTACATCCCCTACTATACTATAACTATACTATAACTACACCCCCTACTATACTATAGCTATACTATAACTACATCCCCAACTATACTATAACTATACTATAACTACATCCCCAACTATACTATAACTATACTATAACTACACCCCCAACTATACTATAACTATACTATAACTACATCCCCAACTATACTATAACTATACTATAACTACACCCCCTACTATACTATAACTATACTATAACTACATCCCCAACTATACTATAACTATACTATAACTACATCCCCAACTATACTATAACTATACTATAACTACACCCCCTGCTATACTATAACTATACTATAACTACATCCCCAACTATACTATAACTATACTATAACTACATCCCCAACTATACTATAACTATACTATAACTGCATCCCCATCTATACTATAACTATACTATAACTACATCCCCATCTATACTATAACTATACTATAACTACATCCCCATCTATACTAGAACTATACAATAACTACATCCCCAACTATACTATAACTATACTATAACTACATCCCCATCTATACTATAACTATACAATAACTACATCCCCAACTATACTATAACTATACTATAACTACATCCCCAACTATACTATAACTATACTATAACTACATCCCCAACTATACTATAACTATACTATAACTACATCCCCAACTATACTATAACTATACTATAACTACACCCCCTGCTATACTATAACTATACTATAACTACATCCCCAACTATACTATAACTATACTCTAACTACATCCCCAGATATACTATAACTATACTATAACTACATCCCCTACTATACTATAACTATACTATAACTACATCCTCTACTATACTATAACTATACTATAACAATACTATAACTACGTCCCCCACTATACTATAACTATACTATAACTACATCCCCATCTATACTATAACTATACTATAACTACATCCCCATCTATACTATAACTGTACTATAACTACATCCCCAGATATACTATAACTACATCCCCATCTATACTATAACTATACTATAACTACATCCCCAACTATACTATAACTATACTATAACTACATCCCCAACTATACTATAACTATACTATAACTACATCCCCAACTATACTATAACTATACTATAACTACACCCCCTGCTATACTATAACTATACTATAACTACATCCCCAACTATACTATAACTATACTATAACTTTATCCCCATCTATACTATAACTATACTATAACTACATCCCCATCTATACTAGAACTATACTATAACTACATCCCCATCTATACTAGAACTATACAATAACTACATCCCCAACTATACTATAACTATACTATAACTACATCCCCATCTATACTAGAACTATACAATAACTACATCCCATACTATACTATAACTATACTATAACTACATCCCCAACTATACTATAACTATACTATAACTACATCCCCAACTATACTATAACTATACTATAACTACATCCCCAACTATACTATAACTATACTATAACTACACCCCCTGCTATACTATAACTATACTATAACTACATCCCCAACTATACTATAACTATACTCTAACTACATCCCCAGATATACTATAACTATACTATAACTACACCCCCTACTATACTATAACTATACTATAACTACATCCCCTACTATACTATAACTATACTATAACAATACTATAACTACGTCCCCCACTATACTATAACTATACTATAACTACATCCCCATCTATACTATAACTATACTATAACTACATCCCCATCTATACTATAACTATACTATAACTACATCCCCAGATATACTATAACTACATCCCCTACTATACTATAACTATACTATAACTACATCCCCTACTATACTATAACTATACTATAACTACATCCCCATCTATACTATAACTATACTATAACTACATCCCCAGATATACTATAACTACATCCCCTACTATACTATAACTATACTATAACTACATCCCCTACTATACTATAACTACATCTCCTACTATACTATAACTATACTATAACTACATCCCCTACTATACTATAACTATACAATAACTACATCCCCAACTATACTATAACTATACAATAACTACATCCCCTACTATACTATAACTATACTATAACTACATCCCCTACTATACTATACTATAACTACATCTCCTACTATACTATAACTATACTATAACTACATCCCCTACTATACTATAACTATACTATAACTATATCCCCTACTATACTATAACTATACTATAACTACATCCCCATCTATACTATAACTATACCATAACTACATCCCCAACTATACTATAACTATACAATAACTACATCCCCTACTATACTATAACTATACTATAACTACACCCCCTGCTATACTATAGCTATACTATAACTACATCCCAAACTATACTATAACTATACTATAACTACATCCCCAACTATACTATAACTATACTATAACTACACCCCCAACTATACTATAACGATACTATAACTACATCCCCAGATATACTATAACTACATCCCCATCTATACTATAACTATACTATAACTACATCCCCAACTATACTATAACTATACTATAACTACATCCTCTACTATACTATAACTATACTATAACAATACTATAACTACGTCCCCCACTATACTATAACTATACTATAACTACATCCCCATCTATACTATAACTATACTATAACTACATCCCCAACTATACTATAACTATACTATAACTGCATCCCCATCTATACTATAACTATACTATAACTACATCCCCATCTATACTAGAACTATACTATAACTACATCCCCATCTATACTAGAACTATACAATAACTACATCCCCAACTATACTATAACTATACTATAACTACATCCCCATCTATACTAGAACTATACAATAACTACATCCCCTACTATACTATAACTATACTATAACTACATCCCCAACTATACTATAACTATACTATAACTACATCCCCAACTATACTATAACTATACTATAACTACATCCCCAACTATACTATAACTATACTATAACTACACCCCCTGCTATACTATAACTATACTATAACTACATCCCCATCTATACTATATCTATACTATAACTACATCCCCATCTATACTATAACTATACTATAACTACATCCCCATCTATACTAGAACTATACAATAACTACATCCCCAACTATACTATAACTATACTATAACTACATCCCCATCTATACTATAACTATACAATAACTACATCCCCAACTATACTATAACTATACTATAACTACATCCCCAACTATACTATAACTATACTATAACTACATCCCCAACTATACTATAACTATACTATAACTACATCCCCAACTATACTATAACTATACTATAACTACACCCCCTGCTATACTATAACTATACTATAACTACATCCCCAACTATACTATAACTATACTCTAACTACATCCCCAGATATACTATAACTATACTATAACTACATCCCCTACTATACTATAACTATACTATAACTACATCCTCTACTATACTATAACTATACTATAACAATACTATAACTACGTCCCCCACTATACTATAACTATACTATAACTACATCCCCATCTATACTATAACTATACTATAACTACATCCCCATCTATACTATAACTGTACTATAACTACATCCCCAGATATACTATAACTACATCCCCATCTATACTATAACTATACTATAACTACATCCCCAACTATACTATAACTATACTATAACTACATCCCCAACTATACTATAACTATACTATAACTACATCCCCAACTATACTATAACTATACTATAACTACACCCCCTGCTATACTATAACTATACTATAACTACATCCCCAACTATACTATAACTATACTATAACTTTATCCCCATCTATACTATAACTATACTATAACTACATCCCCATCTATACTAGAACTATACTATAACTACATCCCCATCTATACTAGAACTATACAATAACTACATCCCCAACTATACTATAACTATACTATAACTACATCCCCATCTATACTAGAACTATACAATAACTACATCCCATACTATACTATAACTATACTATAACTACATCCCCAACTATACTATAACTATACTATAACTACATCCCCAACTATACTATAACTATACTATAACTACATCCCCAACTATACTATAACTATACTATAACTACACCCCCTGCTATACTATAACTATACTATAACTACATCCCCAACTATACTATAACTATACTCTAACTACATCCCCTACTATACTATAACTATACTATAACTACACCCCCTACTATACTATAACTATACTATAACTACATCCCCTACTATACTATAACTATACTATAACAATACTATAACTACGTCCCCCACTATACTATAACTATACTATAACTACATCCCCATCTATACTATAACTGTACTATAACTACATCCCCAGATATACTATAACTACATCCCCATCTATACTATAACTATACTATAACTACATCCCCAGATATACTATAACTACATCCCCTACTATACTATAACTATACTATAACTACATCCCCATCTATACTATAACTATACTATAACTACATCCCCAGATATACTATAACTACATCCCCTACTATACTATAACTATACTATAACTACATCCCCTACTATACTATAACTATACTATAACTACATCCCCATCTATACTATAACTATACTATAACTACATCCCCAGATATACTATAACTACATCCCCTACTATACTATAACTATACTATAACTACATCCCCTACTATACTATAACTACATCTCCTACTATACTATAACTATACTATAACTACATCCCCTACTATACTATAACTATACAATAACTACATCCCCAACTATACTATAACTATACAATAACTACATCCCCTACTATACTATAACTATACTATAACTACATCCCCTACTATACTATACTATAACTACATCTCCTACTATACTATAACTATACTATAACTACATCCCCTACTATACTATAACTATACTATAACTATATCCCCTACTATACTATAACTATACTATAACTACATCCCCATCTATACTATAACTATACCATAACTACATCCCCAACTATACTATAACTATACAATAACTACATCCCCTACTATACTATAACTATACTATAACTACACCCCCTGCTATACTATAGCTATACTATAACTACATCCCAAACTATACTATAACTATACTATAACTACATCCCCAACTATACTATAACTATACTATAACTACACCCCCAACTATACTATAACTATACTATAACTACATCCCCAGATATACTATAACTACATCCCCATCTATACTATAACTATACTATAACTACATCCCCAACTATACTATAACTATACTATAACTACATCCTCTACTATACTATAACTATACTATAACAATACTATAACTACGTCCCCCACTATACTATAACTATACTATAACTACATCCCCATCTATACTATAACTATACTATAACTACATCCCCAACTATACTATAACTATACTATAACTGCATCCCCATCTATACTATAACTATACTATAACTACATCCCCATCTATACTAGAACTATACTATAACTACATCCCCATCTATACTAGAACTATACAATAACTACATCCCCAACTATACTATAACTATACTATAACTACATCCCCATCTATACTAGAACTATACAATAACTACATCCCCTACTATACTATAACTATACTATAACTACATCCCCAACTATACTATAACTATACTATAACTACATCCCCAACTATACTATAACTATACTATAACTACATCCCCAACTATACTATAACTATACTATAACTACACCCCCTGCTATACTATAACTATACTATAACTACATCCCCAACTATACTATAACTATACTCTAACTACATCCCCTACTATACTATAACTATACTATAACTACATCCCCTACTATACTATAACTATACTATAACTACATCCCCTACTATACTATAACTATACTATAACAATACTATAACTACGTCCCCCACTATACTATAACTATACTATAACTACATCCCCATCTATACTATAACTATACTATAACTACATCCCCATCTATACTATAACTATACTATAACTACATCCCCAGATATACTATAACTACATCCCCTACTATACTATAACTATACTATAACTACATCCCCTACTATACTATAACTATACTATAACTACATCCCCATCTATACTATAACTATACTATAACTACATCCCCAGATATACTATAACTACATCCCCTACTATACTATAACTATACTATAACTACATCCCCTACTATACTATAACTACATCTCCTACTATACTATAACTATACTATAACTACATCCCCTACTATACTATAACTATACAATAACTACATCCCCAACTATACTATAACTATACAATAACTACATCCCCTACTATACTATAACTATACTATAACTACATCCCCTACTATACTATACTATAACTACATCTCCTACTATACTATAACTATACTATAACTACATCCCCTACTATACTATAACTATACTATAACTATATCCCCTACTATACTATAACTATACTATAACTACATCCCCATCTATACTATAACTATACCATAACTACATCCCCAACTATACTATAACTATACAATAACTACATCCCCTACTATACTATAACTATACTATAACTACACCCCCTGCTATACTATAGCTATACTATAACTACATCCCAAACTATACTATAACTATACTATAACTACATCCCCAACTATACTATAACTATACTATAACTACACCCCCAACTATACTATAACTATACTATAACTACATCCCCAGATATACTATAACTACATCCCCATCTATACTATAACTATACTATAACTACATCCCCAACTATACTATAACTATACTATAACTACATCCTCTACTATACTATAACTATACTATAACAATACTATAACTACTTCCCCCACTATACTATAACTATACTATAACTACATCCCCATCTATACTATAACTATACTATAACTACATCCCCAACTATACTATAACTATACTATAACTGCATCCCCATCTATACTATAACTATACTATAACTACATCCCCATCTATACTAGAACTATACTATAACTACATCCCCATCTATACTAGAACTATACAATAACTACATCCCCAACTATACTATAACTATACTATAACTACATCCCCATCTATACTAGAACTATACAATAACTACATCCCCTACTATACTATAACTATACTATAACTACATCCCCAACTATACTATAACTATACTATAACTACATCCCCAACTATACTATAACTATACTATAACTACATCCCCAACTATACTATAACTATACTATAACTACATCCCCTACTATACTATAACTATACTATAACTACATCCCCTACTATACTATAACTATACTATAACTACATCCCCTACTATACTATAACTATACTATAACTACATCCCCAAATATACTATAACTATACTATAACTACATCCCCAACTATACTATAACTATACTATAACTACACCCCCTGCTATACTATAACTATACTATAACTACATCCCCAACTATACTATAACTATACTATAACTGCATCCCCATCTATACTATAACTATACAATAACTACATCCCCAACTATACTAGAACTATACAATAACTACATCCCCAACTATACTATAACTATACTATAACTACATCCCCAACTATACTATAACTATACTATAACTACATCCCCAACTATACTATAACTATACTATAACTACATCCCCAACTATACTATAACTATACTATAACTACACCCCCTGCTATACTATAACTATACTATAACTACATCCCCAACTATACTATAACTATACTCTAACTACATCCCCAGATATACTATAACTATACTATAACTACATCCCCTACGATACTATAACTATACTATAACTACATCCCCTACTATACTATAACTATACTATAACAATACTATAACTACGTCCCCCACTATACTATAACTATACTATAACTACATCCCCATCTATACTATAACTATACTATAACTACATCCCCATCTATACTATAACTATACTATAACTACATCCCCAGATATACTATAACTACATCCCCATCTATACTATAACTATACTATAACTACATCCCCTACTATACTATAACTATACTATAACTACATCCCCAACTATACTATAACTATACTATAACTACATCCCCAACTATACTATAACTATACTATAACTACACCCCCTGCTATACTATAACTATACTATAACTACATCCCCAACTATACTATAACTATACTATAACTGCATCCCCATCTATACTATAACTATACTATAACTACATCCCCATCTATACTATAACTATACTATAACTACATCCCCATCTATACTAGAACTATACAATAACTACATCCCCAACTATACTATAACTATACTATAACTACATCCCCATCTATACTAGAACTATACAATAACTACATCCCCTACTATACTATAACTATACTATAACTACATCCCCAACTATACTATAAATATACTATAACTACATCCCCAACTATACTATAACTATACTATAACTACATCCCCAACTATACTATAACTATACTATAACTACACCCCCTGCTATACTATAACTATACTATAACTACATCCCCAACTATACTATAACTATACTCTAACTACATCCCCAGATATACTATAACTATACTATAACTACATCCCCTACTATACTATAACTATACTATAACTACATCCCCTACTATACTATAACTATACTATAACAATACTATAACTACGTCCCCCACTATACTATAACTATACTATAACTACATCCCCATCTATACTATAACTATACTATAACTACATCCCCATCTATACTATAACTATACTATAACTACATCCCCAGATATACTATAACTACATCCCCATCTATACTATAACTATACTATAACTACATCCCCAACTATACTATAACTATACTATAACTACATCCCCAACTATACTATAACTATACTATAACTACATCCCCAACTATACTATAACTATACTATAACTACACCCCCTGCTATACTATAACTATACTATAACTACATCCCCAACTATATTATAACTATACTCTAACTACATCCCCAGATATACTATAACTATACTATAACTACATCCCCAACTATACTATAACTATACTATAACTACACCCCCTGCTATACTATAACTATACTATAACTACATCCCCAACTATACTATAACTATACTCTAACTACATCCCCAGATATACTATAACTATACTATAACTACATCCCCTACTATACTATAACTATACTATAACTACATCCCCTACTATACTATAACTATACTATAACAATACTATAACTACGTCCCCCACTATACTATAACTATACTATAACTACATCCCCATCTATACTATAACTATACTATAACTACATCCCCATCTATACTATAACTATACTATAACTACATCCCCTACTATACTATAACTACATCCCCATCTATACAATAACTATACTATAACTACAGCCCCATCTATACTATAACTATACTATAACTACAATCTGTTGATGCTTCTAATAAGGGCGTAATATATTTTTAGCAGCCGGCTGACTGGAGGCCATTTGAGAACACTGAGCTTCTCTGTCTGTCTCCACGGCAGTTTAAGAAAGACAGTTTATAATCAATTCGCTCCAGCTACAGTTAACCGTTTTACTAGGTGATGTTCCTACCCGCGGGGACAGACAGACCAACACGACACAGACAGAGAAGATGAGGCAGAACAAGAGAAAAATCCCAATTAAAAGACTTGGCAGTGACTCAACAAGAGGGTATTATGTCAAAGCTTCTCCATAGCCCCGTCGAAATAGTACTATCATTCAGTTCAGGGACCTGCGTCCCCAATGGCACCCTATTCTCTATATAGGGCACTACTTTTAACAAGAGCCCTATGGGCCCTGGCCAGAAGTAGTGCAGTAAAAGTAGTGCACTAGATAGGACATAGGGTACCATTTGGGACATAGCCAGAGAATGCTATTATGTCGATGCACGAGGCCTAAAGAAGGGAGCGAGACGATGTGTCTAACACACAGCTGGGATCTCAGTGTAAGAAAGAAATATCCCCCCCCCCCCCTTCCCAGTTTCTCCACATCTGTCTGGCTAATTATTTTGGGTTCTCCCCACCCCGAATGAAAGATGCCCCCAGCACAGCAGGGACACTGTTCTCCTCTCCTCTTCCACCGCTCTCCCACCCTCCTCTTGTTTTTCAACTTATCCCTCGCTCTTTCCAGGGAGCATAGGGGTCCTCTCTCTCTCGCTCTCTCTCGCTCTCTCTGTCGCTCTCTCTCTCTCTGTCGCTCTCTGTCTCTCTCTGTCTCTCTCTGTCTCTCTCTCTGTCTCTCTCTCTCTCTCTCGCTCTCTCTGTCGCTCTCTCTGTCGCTCTCTCTCTCTCTGTCTCTCTCTGTCGCTCTCTCTCTCTCTCTCTCTCTCTCTCTCTCTCTCTCTCTCTCTCTCTCTCTCTCTCTCTCTCTGTCGCTCTCTGTCGCTCTCTGTCTCTCTCTCTCTCTCTTTCTCTCTCTCTCTCTCTCACTCTCTCTGTCGCTCTCTCTCTCTCTGTCTCTCTCTGTCGCTCTCTCTCTCTCTGTCTCTCTCTGTCGCTCTCTCTCTCTCTCACTCTCTCTGTCGCTCTCTCTCTCTCTGTCTCTCTCTGTCGCTCTCTCTCTCTCTGTCTCTCTCTGTCTCTCTCTCTCTCTCTCTCTCTCTGTCGCTCTCTGTCGGTCTCTGTCTCTCTCTCTGTCTCTGTCTCTCTCTCTCTCTCTCTCTCTCTCTCTCTCTCTCTCTCTCTCTCTCTCTCTCTCTCTCTCACTCTCTCTGTCGCTCTCTCTCTCTCTGTCTCTCTCTGTCGCTCTCTCTCTCTCTGTCTCTCTGTCTCTCTCTCTCTCTCTCTCTCTCTCTCTCTGTCGCTCTCTGTCGCTCTCTGTCTCTCTCTCTTTCTCTCTCAATTCAATTTCAATTTCAATTCAATTTCAATTTCAATTTAAGGGCTTTATTGGCATGGGAAACGTGTGTTAACATTGCCAAAGCAAGGGAAGTAGATAGTAAACAAAAGTGAAATAAACAATAAATATTAACAGTAAACATTACACTCAGAGGTTTCAAAAGAATAAAGACATTTCAAATGTCATATTATGTATATATACAGTGTTGTAACAATGTGCAAATAGTTAAAGTACAAATGGGAAAATAAATAAACATAAATATGGGTTGTATTTACAATGGTGTTTGTTCTTCACTGGTTGCCCTCTCTCTTTCTCTGTCTGTCTGTCTGTCTGTCTGTCTGTCTGTCTGTCTGTCTGTCTGTCTGTCTGTCTGTCTGTCTGTCTGTCTGTCTCTCTCTCTCTCTCTCTCTCTCTCTCTCTCTGTATTTTAGAACTTTAGACAGAAGATCTCCACAAAGGATCATCTCTGAGACTTTAGTCATAAACTGCTCAATTAACAGCACAGTCCATCTTCTATCTATTGATAGGATGGAGAGGGGAAGGGGGAGGGAGGGAGGTGGGGGATGGGGAGTTATTCATCCTAAAGGCATTGGCTGCATCCCAAATGCCACCCTTTTCCTATATAGTTCACTGCTTTTAACGAGAGACCTACTAAATAGGGAATAGGGTGTCATTAGGGACTCAGCCATTGGGTGCACCACCACTAGGCCTGGTTTAGCGGTTACCATGGTTCCCCACTCAGCCACTCATTCCAACCAAGGCACGCCATTATTTTCTCTGCGCTGAACAGAGCCGCCGCTACTCCTCCTGACTTGGCCTATTGTTGGGCGCACAAGTGGCCCTCAGAGCAGAGGGGATGGGGAAGAAAGGGTGGGGTCAGGGTTCATATCAAAGCCTCCCCATTGGGACTCTGGGTTTCTGTTATCACATTTGTTGAGACACAAAAAGAGCCACAGTCTCAGCACAAGAGCCTCCTGGAGAGAGGGAGAGAGAGAGAGTGAGAGAGAAGAGAGAGAGAGAGAGAGAGAGAGAGAGAGAGAGAGAGAGAGACACAAGAGGGTGATAAGACAGCATCCCTAACCTCGTGTCAGTGAGAGAGAGCAGCTTCCCAACCAACCCAGATCCTCCCAGTCCCTCCTAGTCTTCACTTTGTTCCACATCCAGAAGAGGAACCTCAACACTGTGCTGAGCTACCTACTGCTCTGTGAACCCTACCCTACCTACTGCTCTGTGAACCCTACCCTACCTACTGCTCTGTGAACTGTGCCGTCCTACACCAGCTGTTGACAGCCAGACCCGCGCCGACTAGTCAGCTACTCCACTACCCCGTCACTGCACTGGGCAACCCACACCACTTCCCCCTCACTGCACTGGGCAACCCTTCCCTCGAGCAGTACACTGTGTCTGAGAAGAGCGCTGGACTGGTGGGTAAGTCTGATCTCTCTCTGGTTTTATTGAAGAATTTACCTTCTCATGGTCTTTTCTCTATTTGAGTTTAAGTTTTTGCAGAAAAAGTCACATTACGTTGTCATAGTCTTCTGCGTGTCCTCTCTCTCTCTCTCTGCGTGTCCTCTCTCTCTCTCTTTGGGGGGGGGGGGGGGGGGGGGTTCTAAGCTGACATGTGAATAGTTTTAAGATGGACATACAATGGATCATTTAGCTATTCGATTTTGAATTTTAGGACCCATTTAGGTATCAATTTTTTTTAGAAAAAAATATATTTTATAAAATATTGAATTTTGCCTTTACTACTTTAGCTAATAGAAACAAATTGAAATTTGGCAAAAAATGGCAACAAAGTAATAATACAGAATTAGGTTTTGAAGTGTCTGTCCTAAATCTAGGAAATATACATATATTTTTTACACATATTTAACCCCTTTTTGAGGTAGGCACAACACTACCTCCATACTTCCATAAATTGTTTTAACCGGTACCGGTTACCTTCAGACGAGTCCCGTGACACTTGTGGGGGTCGTAGAGCAAAACGGAGACCACCATCGTGTTCGTGAGAGTCTCATCTTTCCACATAGTCGTCATATTAGTTCAGACCGATGTCTCCTGCTGTAGCTGATGTCTGCAGGGGCGTCTCCTGGTCTGACAAACAGCGCTGTAGCTCTGCCACTTTCCACCGCAGATGCGGAAGACCGACATCGGCGGATGCGGTGGATTGAGACGCAGCCCATGCAAAAAAAACGGATACCTCTAGCTTAAACGGACAGATTCTGATGGGGATTGTATTATTATGTTAATTAGATTGACACAACGGAGCAATTGAGATGTTTGTGGTGTTCTGATCTGGGACTACTCTGAGGAATTTTTCTCATGGTCTTATCTAATCGTCTTATTTGTAGAGTTTACAGTTTAATAGAGGATATAGTTTGGGGAGGATGAGACTTGTTCAAGTTCTCAAGGTCACTGGAGATGCAGTACATTGTAACTCAATAGATACTGTACCTAGCTCCATTCACAGAGCCAAATAAACCCAGCAATTTACCAGCACACATGCAAGCTTCTAGTCTGGTTTTCTGCTGTGTGGTTTTCAGTTGGAGTTGGATTTGGTCTGTCAGATGAGTTTTCAGACAGTGGGTCAATGAAAATAATCAGGTAAATTATTTAACTCAGTAGAGATTTAGTGACATTTCACAATGTATTTTGCAGCCTTCAATTTGTGCTTTCAGTATTTTCTGTGGGGATCAACTTTTAACAGCGGTCACATTTGCTCCTGTTGACCCCAGTGACAGGGTCCCTGTTGACCCCAGTGACAGGCTCATGTTGACCCCAGTGACAGGCTCATGTTGACCCCAGTGACAGGCTCATGTTGACCCCAGTGACAGGCTCATGTTGACCCCAGTGACAGGCTCATGTTGACCCCAGTGACAGGCTCATGTTAACCCCAGTGACAGGCTCATGTTGACCCCAGAGACAGGGTCCCTGTGAGAAGTGTAAAATATGTCTAGAGAGAAGGCTTTGCTCTCCGCTGCAGAACTGACAGCAGTCCCATTCCCCCTCACAATGAAGGCTTTGAATAATCTCTCAAAACTAGCTGCGTCCCAAATGCCACCCTATTCCCTATATTGTGCACTACGTTTGACCATGGGCCCTGGTCAAAAGCAGTGCACTTGATAGGGATTAGGGTGGCATTTGGGACACAATCCTAGTCTGATCCAAATAATCCCCTCTTTCCTCTTTTTGTGTTTCCTCTCTTGACTGCTGGACTGGTGCGAACGCTCCCACAGATTTACACCATCTGGGGTATTTAGAGGCAAGTTCTGGGGGTTTTGCTCTCTGTAGGAGTGGAGGGTAGGGTATTTTTGGAAGGAGGAAGGGTTGTCACACACATACACACACACACACACACACAGTAATAATCAGCGGAGCGTGTTGCTCCCCATAGGGCTCTGGTCAAAAGGGCACTGTGTAGAGAAAAGGATGCTATTTGGGACACATCCCTTGGGAAGCTCCAACACAATGTAGAGGCAGAAGGTTAAATGAGAAACTCTCCAGTTAACACTGTTCCACATTCTCTCTGGGGCTACATCCCAGATGGCAATCTATTCCCTATATAGTGCACTACTTTTGACCAGGACCCGTAAGGCTCTGGTGAAAAGTAGTCTACTACTGTATGTAGGGAGAGTGTGGCGCTTGTAACGCCAGGGGTACTGGGTTCGATTCCCGGGACCACCCATACATATTAATGTATGCACGCATGACTGTAAGTCGCTTTAGATAAAAGTGTCTGCTAAATGGCATATATTACAGATGTAGGATCTTAATTTGAGCCAGTTTGCTATAGCAGGAAAATAATCCTGCAGCAACAGGAAATGTGAATTATAATGTGTATTTCTTAATTAATATTTATTTTTGTTGTAGAGGTTGATACATTTTACGTTAGGTCAAATCAAGTCTACATTTTTAAGTGGAAATTACAAACTTTAGAACCCTTTTTAAACCTTGAATACGCTACAAGGTTGCATCTGTATAATAGGGTGCCATTCGGGAAGCACTGTGACTCTCAGGGCCAGCATGTATAGGAGCGAGACCTGCTGGGGTTTTAGTTTGAAATGGACAAAGGAAGTTTGAAGCCTCCTCTCACCCAGGAATGTCTCCACAGTTCCCAGGCCAAGCCTAGTTTTAGTGAGGGAGTCCCACAACTATGTAATATGACCTTCATCAATGAGTTATTCTGTTATTGTGAGTGGTTTATGTGTATCCTCCCACTGACACGCTCCCCTCTGCTCCAACATCTGTGGGATAATAAGAACTATCCCCGGTACACACCTCTTTTGTGCTTGTCTTGGAGGCTCTGATAATATTGATGTTTGGGCTTATTGTCTGGCTAACCGCTCACAGCTGTCCTGTGGTGCCGGCAGTGTTGGCAGTGGTGATTGGAAACTAAAAGTGATACACTGGAAAGATGTTGGAGGTCATAACATAGAAGGGTGGATGTTCTCTTTTAGATGGGAGAATTAAACCGCATTGATATGACTTAAAAAAGGGAAATAAAATAGATTTTTCATTTTAAGATTCAATGGGTGTTCAACGTCTTAAAAAGGTCTTCATCTCTCCTCCAGCCAATCGACAGTTAGAGTTGCATCTGTTGGGGCTAGAATATTTAGAGAACACCTGTTATTAGACTGACGGCTTCAGGGAAACAGTGACGGCACTTCGTCCAAACAGTTAGGCCATTCCATCCGAGCAGGAAGAGCCACAAGGTCCTTAATTATAATGTTACAGATCAGACAACTGGGCCAGACCAGAGGGTAATGTGACAAATCAGACAACTGGGCCAGACCAGGGGGTAATGTGACAAATCAGACAACTGGGCCAGACCAGGGGGTAATGTGACCAATCAGACAGCTGGGCCAGACCAGGGGGTAATGTGACCAATCAGACAACTGGGCCAGACCAGGGGGTAATGTGAAATATCAGACAACTGGGCCAGACCAGTGGGTAATGTGACAAATCAGACAACTGGGCCAGACCAGTGGGTAATGTGAAATATCAGACAACTGGGCCAGACCAGTGGGTAATGTGACAAATCAGACAACTGGGCCAGACCAGGGGGTAATGTGACCAATCAGACAGCTGGGCCAGACCAGGGGGTAATGTGAAATATCAGACAACTGGGCCAGACCAGGGGGTAGTGAGAGATATCAGGGTGTGGCACCGACCTGGGTTCAAATACTATTTGAAATCTTTCAAATACTTGACTGTTTGCTCTAGTGTACTTGGAGTGCCAGGTGTCCAGGGTTTGCAGTTTTGGGACTACTCTATTGGTCCATTAAGCCAGGCAAGTTCAATAAAGCACAGATAAAGTAATTTTAAATGATTTCAAAATACTATTTGAGCCCAGGTCTGGAATTGCATCTCAGAGCAAGGTGTGGTTGTTACGTGGATAAAGTGCTGCTTCTGAGAGTGGGGCAATAGGGGTCAGTTATACTCTGGGGGGTATCTGTACATTCCTCTGGGACACTAACATCTCCTGTTACCTAGTAAAGTCTGGGTCAGTGCCAAAAAATGAATCCCCTCCCTCTCCCTCTCTCTATCTCCCTCCCGCCCTCTCTCCCTTTCGCTAACCCTCCCTCCCTCCCTCCCTCCCTCCCTCCCTCCCTCCCTCCCTCCCTCCCATGTCTATAGTTATTAGGGTCAAACTTGTCAAATTTTTTTTGTGATAAAGCCTTGTGTCCAGAGCTCAGGAAAGTAGCCTACCCCCATCACTAGGTTAAACAGCTTGAGAATAGCCTCTCTCGGCTTAGGACTGCAGTGTTTCAGCATCTCTGTTAGAATGCTGTCTGGCCAACAGGCTTTACCGCTCTTGGACGACCTTTATTTTAATCATCTAGTTTAGACAGTGTAATAGGATTGTCCAGCAGGTTTTGTTGGTCTGTTACTGTTCATTCTAATTATGTTAATTGTTCTATTACTGATGTTTGGGTGGAGATTTCAAAATGCTGTTTCCAGATATTCCCATCTTTGATTGGGAGGTCTTTTTTTTTTAACAGTGTTATCAATTTCCCTCCATAATTCCCTAAATTCATTTTGATTAATTGCTTCCTCTGTTTTGTCAAGCAAATGTTTTCCTTATTGTCTCCTGGTTTACAGGGTCTCTGTGTTCTTGGTATATGAGACGTGTCTCCTGGTTTACAGGGTCTCTGTGTTCTTGGTATATGAGACGTGTCTCCTGGTTTACAGGGTCTCTGTGTTCTTGGTATATGAGACGTGTCTCCTGGTTTACAGGGTCTCTGTGTTCTTGGTATATGAGACGTGTCTCCTGGTTTACAGGGTCTCTGTGTTCTTGGTATATGAGACGTGTCTCCTGGTTTACAGGGTCTCTGTGTTCTTGGTATATGAGACGTGTCTCCTGGTTTACAGGGTCTCTGTGTTCTTGGTATATGAGACGTGTCTCCTGGTTTACAGGGTCTCTGTGTTCTTGGTATATGAGACGTGTCTCCTGGTTTACAGGGTCTCTGTGTTCTTGGTATATGAGACGTGTCTCCTGGTTTACAGGGTCTCTGTGTTCTTGGTATATGAGACGTGTCTCCTGGTTTACAGGGTCTCTGTGTTCTTGGTATATGAGACGTGTCTCCTGGTTTACAGGGTCTCTGTGTTCTTAGGGCCTGTTGGTATATGAGACCTGTCTCCTGGTTTACAGGGTCTCTGTGTTCTTAGGACCTGTTGGTATATGAGACATGTCTCCTGGTTTACAGGGTCTCTGTGTTCTTGGTATATGAGACCTGTCTCCTGGTTTACAGGGTCTCTGTGTTCTTAGGGCCTGTTGGTATATGAGACGTGTCTCCTGGTTTACAGGGTCTCTGTGTTCTTGGTATATGAGACGTGTCTCCTGGTTTACAGGGTCTCTGTGTTCTTAGGGCCTGTTGGTATATGAGACCTGTCTCCTGGTTTACAGGGTCTCTGTGTTCTTGGTATATGAGACGTGTCTCCTGGTTTACAGGGTCTCTGTGTTCTTGGTATATGAGACGTGTCTCCTGGTTTACAGGGTCTCTGTGTTCTTAGGGCCTGTTGGTATATGAGACATGTGTCCTGGTTTACAGGGTCTCTGTGTTCTTGGTATATGAGACCTGTCTCCTGGTTTACAGGGTCTCTGTGTTCTTGGTATATGAGACGTGTCTCCTGGTTTACAGGGTCTCTGTGTTCTTGGTATATGAGACCTGTCTCCTGGTTTACAGGGTCTCTGTGTTCTTGGTATATGAGACGTGTCTCCTGGTTTACAGGGTCTCTGTGTTCTTAGGGCCTGTTGGTATATGAGACATGTGTCCTGGTTTACAGGGTCTCTGTGTTCTTAGGGCCTGTTGGTAAATGAGACGTGTCTCCTGGTTTACAGGGCCTCTGTGTTTTTGGTACTTTTGGTAGTTTTTTCGGTCCTTCTTTAAATGACGTTCAGCTTATAAAGGATTCATAAAGCCTTCATAATGCCTTCCAAACACTACATAAATGTGCTACAAAGCATCTATAACAGTATGTTATGCTTTATAAACGGTTCATAAATGTGGCATAACTGTGTGACATAATCACCAATGTCAAATGTGACGTCACCCACAATGTCGAATATGACATAACCTTCAGCTTCTGTAGCGCTCTCTCTGTAGGTCTGATGACCTCTTCCTTCAGTTCCTGTATCTCTCTCTGTAGGTCTGATGACTTCTTCCTTCAGTTCCTGTATCTCTCTGTAGGTCTGATGACCTCTTCCTTCAGTTCCTGTATCTCTCTCTGTAGGTCTGATGACCTCTTCCTTCAGTTCCGGTATCTCTCTGTAGGTCTGATGACCTCTTCCTTCAGTTCCTGTATCTCTCTCTGTAGGTCTGATGACTTCTTCCTTCAGTTCCTGTAGATCTCCCTGTAGGTATTGCAGGTGGCTGTGGTCCGATAGTGGTGGTCATCATCTCTCTCAGGTCCATTCTGAGGGCCTGGTTGTCGTCCTCCAGTTCTCTCGTGGCTGACTGTAGCTCCCTGATCTCACTGTGCTGCTGTTTGACCTGATTCAACAGGCTGTTCTCCTATTCTATCAGCTGTTGACTGGTCAAGGATTTCTCTCTGAACTCAGCAAAGTCTCTTTCTAAAAAAGATAGAAGAGAGATTTGACGTTGGAGGAGAGTCTTGGAGAGACGGGGCTTCTGTCAGGGGCTTGGAGGGTGTCGTCTTCTCATGGATTTTGGTCTATGGAGAGGCTTCTTGCTTCTTTGCTTCTTCTCTTAGGGACTGGAAGTCTTCCCGAAACTTCCTCAGGTTGCTTTCTGTATTTCCACCTGGCTACCCCTGCAGATTTACAGCTGGGGGCTGAGGGGGGTCTGTAGCAAGCGGCAACAGTGAGAGACTTATTTCTGGAAAGGTGGATTTTTAGAAGTAGAAGCTCAAACTGTTTGGGCACAGACCTGGATAGTATGATAGAGCTCTGCAGGCTATCTCTACAGTAGATTGCAACTCCACCCCCTTTGGCAGTTCTATCTAGACGGAAAATGTTGTAGCTGGGGATGGAAATGTCTGCATTTTTGGTGGCCTTCCTAAGCCAGGATTCAGACACTGCTAGAACATCAGGGTTTGGCGGAGTGTGCTCACACAGTGAATAACTCAAACTTTGGGAGGAGGCTTCTGATGTTAACATGCAAGAAACCAAGGCTTTTACGGTTACAGAAGTCAACAAATTATAGCGCCTGGGGAGTAGGAGTGATACTGGGGGCTACAGGGCCTGGGTTAACCTCTACATCACCAGAGGAACAGAGGAGGAATAGAATAAGGATACGGCTAAAGGCTTTAAGAACTGGTCTTCTAGTGCGTTGGGTACAGAGAATAAAAGGGGCAGATTTCCGGGCGTTGTAGAATAGATTCAGGGCATTATGTACAGACAAGGATATGGAAGGATATGAGTACAGTGGAGGTAAACCTAAGCGTTGGGTAACGATGAAAGAGATAGCATCACTGGAGGCACCGATTGAGCCGGTCTCCGTGTGTATGGGGGGTGGGACAAAGGAGCTATCTGAGGTAGGTTGAGCTGGACTGGGGGCTCTACAGTGAAATAGTACAATAAGAACTAACCGAAACAGCAATAGGCAAGGCATATTGACATGGGGGAGAGGCATAAAGCAATCACAGGTGTTAGTCGAGAGAGCTAAGACAACAGCTGGTAATGGCGACGAAAGTTTGGGCTAATGCTAAACAGATAAACAGGATGGGGTACCGTATAAAGGAACAGTCCAGCAGGCATCAGCTGTGTAGCTGAGTGATCATAACGTCCAGTGAACAGCAATAGGTGAGTCCGGAAGCAGTTCGGTGGCTGCTACGACACAGGCGAGCAGGAGGCACGGCTGTTGATTGCGTGTGCTAGCGGGCCGGGGCTAGCAGATGGATCCTCGTGGTCGTCGCAACGGGAAGCCCGTTGAAACCACATCAGACGATTACGTCGGCAGACCAGTCATGATGGATCGGCGGGGCTCCGTGTCAACACTAGGAGGTCCCGTCCGGTTGACAGAGAGGTAGATAGCCGGGAGATGGGCCTGGCTCGAGGCTAGCTCCAGGCTAACTGGTGCTTGCTTCGGGACAGTGGTGATTAGCCAAAAACAACAACAACAGCCATTCGGTTGCAGCTAGCTAGTTGCGATGATCCAGTGTTAAGGTTCAGTGATTCCGGTAGAAAATCCGATATGCTCTGGGTCGATAGCGCACTGTGCAGACTGTGCAGACTGGCCGATAATTGTCCAGGCTAGAGCTGGCTGGTAGGTAGTGCAGGCCACAGACAATGGTGAAGACCGCTAACGGTGGCCAATAGCAAGTAGCTAGTTAGCTGGCTAACTGGCTAGTTTCAGCCGGAGGTTCTAGATAAAAAGGTATAAAGAAATAATAGAATCCGTTCCACATTGTATGAGTCGGGTTGCAGGAAAGTATATTTAGTTAAAGGATGGAAAGTGAGATTGAGAAATATATACGAAAAAGACAAAAAAAACTGGCTATTTACACGAGGACACTATAGAATACACGACCGCACTGTTACGCCATCTTGGTTTTGATTATGGTGAGGCAGGGGTAGTTTTCATTACTGTCCTCATTGATTGTTATCTGTCTGCCTTTTCCAATACCAATCTTTCTATGTTTTGGGTATTTGGTGCACGGGGCAGTGTGCCAGGCTGAGGGGCTCTCAGAATGAAATAAGAGATTTGTTGTTGTCTTCTTCCCCTCCAGTATTGAGAAGTCTGCCACCAATGTCTCGGGTGACTCTTTCCTTACTTTACTTAAAAAGTTGTCCTTGGAAGAGCAGACATCTGTAGGGTACATAATCCCCATTTTGATTTTCTCTTGGTCATTTATTTTCTTGCTCTTTTACAAGCTTTTACAGCTTTTTTCAGCTTTGTTTTTATTTTATTTTACAGATCAAGTATTTTTACTGCAACCACATCCCAAAGAACATCAGCATTTTCTCCTTCTACAAGCTGATTCTTCCCAAATCAAGTTTTCCTCAGTTATTTGATTGCCTTTTTCTCAGTCTCTCTCTGTGTCTCCCTCTCCCTCGCTCTCTCCTCTCTCTCCCCAGAGATGAAGATGGAGTCCACTCCCACCATGGACATGGACGCCCTGATGTCCCTCCTGTCCAACATGTCTTCAGAGAGCAGCTGTGCTCCTGTAGACAACACCGTGGAGAACATGGTGTTCGGAGGTTACTACATTCTGGTCTTCTTCCTGGCGCTCAATGGTAATGTTATGTTTTGTTGTGTTGTGCTATGTTGTGTTGTGTTGTGTTCGCTATATAGCCTACCTTGACAGAGATATCCTCTTCATCCACCCTAGTTGAGATATCCTCTTCATCCACCATAGTTGAGATATCCTAAGGAGCCACCGATGTTTAGCTTAAAGAATTGCAGTTATGATTGTGTTGCTAGCTGAGGAATGTAAGGATGTTTGAGTTCTAATAAATGAGATCAGTACAAGTCTTGTTCTTTCACCACAACAGGTAACACCTTGGCCCTCTGGATCTTCTCCCGGCAACGTGGCACATCCTCTCCCGCTAACGTCTTCCTGCTGCACCTGGCTGTGGCCGACCTCTCCTACGTCATAATCCTGCCGCTCCGCGCCACATACCACCTCACGGGGGGCCACTGGCCGTTCGGCGAGGTTCCGTGTCGAGTCGCCGGCTTCCTGTTCTATGTCAACATGTACGCAAGTCTCTACTTCCTGGCGTGCGTGGCTGGGGACCGCTACCTGGCCGTGGTGCACGCTGTGAGGTCACTGAAGGTCCGCCGTGCCCGTTACGCCCACATCATCAGCTTCTCCCTGTGGGCTCTGGTCACCGTCTCCATGGCGCCCCTGCTGGTCACCCGCCAGACTGCGGAGGTGGACGGGATGACTGTGTGTCTGCAGCTGTACAGGGAGAAAGCCTCCCGTAAGGCCCTCGTCTCTTTAGCCGTAGCCTTCACCCCTCCGTTCCTCTCCACACTGTCCTGCTACCTGCTCATTATCCACAGCCTGAGGAGAGGGTCCCGCCTGGAGCCCCAGCTGAAGCTACGAGCCCTGAGGACCATCGGCCTGGTCATGCTGATCTATGTGGTGTGCTTCCTGCCGTACCACGCCTCCAGAGCCACGTTCATCCTGGGGTACGCCCACCCAGATGTCTCCTGCCAGACCAGGCGAGGTCTGTCCTTGGCCAACCGCCTCACCTCCTCCCTCACCTGTCTGAACGGAGCCCTGGACCCCCTGGTATACCTGTTTGGGGCCGAGAAGTTCCGGGGAACGGTGAGGAGGCTGTTCTGTAGAGACAGGGCCGGGGGATCAGGAGCCACCAGTGCAGGAGAGCTGAAGGGAACACACGAGAGCTCTGTCAGCGCCAAGTCGGAGTTCTGAGGAGCAGGAGGTGGGACCATCTGAAATATGAACTCTGTCTGACTGACTTATTTTTAAGTCATTTTTTAAAGACATTTTTCTACCTGTTTTCACTCAAGCCTCTGCCATCCCAAGACCTCTTTTTTATACTGCCGCTCCTATCCATATGGGACTGGAACTTTGTTCTGTACTGCCGCTCCTATCTATATGGGACTGGAACTTTGTTCTGTACTGCCGCTCCAATCTATATGGGACTGGAACTTTGTTCTATACTGCCGCTCCTATCTATATGGGACTGGAACTTTGTTCTGTACTGCCGCTCCTATCTATATGGGACTGGAACTTTGTTCTGTACTGCCGCTCCTATCTATATGGGACTGGAACTTTGTTCTATACTGCCGCTCCTATCTATATGGGACTGGAACATTGTTCTATACTGCCGCTCCTATCTATATGGGACTGGAACTTTGTTCTGTACTGCCGCTCCTATCTATATGGGACTGTAACTTTGTTCTATACTGCCGCTCCTATCTATATGGGACTGGAACTTTGTTCTGTACTGCCGCTCCTATCTATATGGGACTGGAACTTTGTTCTATACTGCCGCTCCTATCTATATGGGACTGGAACTTTGTTCTATACTGCCGCTCCTATCTATATGGGACTGGAACTTTGTTCTGTACTGCCGCTCCTATCTATATGGGACTGGAACTTTGTTCTATACTGCCGCTCCTATCTATATGGGACTGGAACTTTGTTCTATACTGCCACTCCTATCTATATGGGACTGGAACTTTGTTCTATACTGCCGCTCCTATCTATATGGGACTGGAATTTTGTTCTGTACTGCCGCTCCTATCTATATGGGACTGGAACTTTGTTCTATACTGCCGCTCCTATCTATATGGGACTGGAACATTGTTCTATACTGCCGCTCCTATCTATATGGGACTGGAACTTTGTTCTATACTGCCGCTCCTATCTATATGGGACTGGAACTTTGTTCTATAATGCCGCTCCTATCTATATGGGACTGGAACTTTGTTCTGTACTGCCGCTCCTATCTATATGGGACTGGAACTTGTTCTATACTGCCGCTCCTGTCTATATGGGACTGGAACTTTGTTCTGTACTGCCGCTCCTATCTATATGGGACTGGAACTTTGTTCTATACTGCCGCTCCTATCTATATGGGACTGGAACTTTGTTCTGTACTGCCGCTCCTATCTATATGGGACTGGAACTTTGTTCTGTACTGCCGCTCCTATCTATATGGGACTGGAACTTTGTTCTATACTGCCGCTCCTATCTATATGGGACTGGAACATTGTTCTATACTGCCGCTCCTATCTATATGGGACTGGAACTTTGTTCTATACTGCCGCTCCTATCCATATGGGACTGGAACTTTGTTCTATACTGCCGCTCCTGTCTATATGGGACTGGAACTTTGTTCTGTACTGCCGCTCCTTTCTATATGGGACTGGAACTTTGTTTTATACTGCCGCTCCTATCTTTATGGGACTGGAACTTTGTTCTGTACTGCCGCTCCTATCTATATGGGACTGGAACTTTGTTCTATACTGCCGCTCCTATCTATATGGGACTGGAACTTTGTTCTATACTGCCGCTCCTATCTATATGGGACTGGAACTTTGTTCTGTACTGCCGCTCCTATCTATATGGGACTGGAACTTTGTTCTATACTGCCGCTCCTATCTATATGGGACTGGAACTTTGTTCTATACTGCCGCTCCTATCTATATGGGACTGGAACTTTGTTCTATACTGCCGCTCCTATCTATATGGGACTGGAACTTTGTTCTATACTGCCGCTCCTATCTATATGGGACTGGAACTTTGTTCTGTACTGCCGCTCCTATCTATATGGGACTGGAACTTTGTTCTATACTGCCGCTCCTATCTATATGGGACTGGAACTTTGTTCTATACTGCCGCTCCTGTCTATATGGGACTGGAACTTTTTCTGTACTGCCGCTCCTATCTATATGGGACTGGAACTTTGTTTTATACTGCCGCTCCTATCTATATGGGACTGGAACTTTGTTCTGTACTGCCACTCCTATCTATATGGGACTGGAACTTTGTTCTATACTGCCTCTCCTATCTATATGGGACTGGAACTTTGTTCTATACTGCCGCTCCTATCTATATGGGACTGGAACTTTGTTCTATACTGCCGCTCCTATCTATATGGGACTGGAACTTTGTTCTGTACTGCCGCTCCTATCTATATGGGACTGGAACTTTGTTCTATACTGCCGCTCCTATCTATATGGGACTGGAACTTTGTTCTATACTGCCGCTCCTGTCTATATGGGACTGGAACTTTTTCTGTACTGCCGCTCCTATCTATATGGGACTGGAACTTTGTTTTATACTGCTGCTCCTATCTATATGGGACTGGAACTTTGTTCTGTACTGCCGCTCCTATCTATATGGGACTGGAACTTTGTTCTGTACTGCCGCTCCTATCTATATGGGACTGGAACTTTGTTCTGTACTGCCGCTCCTATCTATATGGGACTGGAACATTGTTCTATACTGCCACTCCTATCTATATGGGACTGGAACTTTATTCTTTGGGAAATCAATTATAGCTTGTTTCATCACCATGTCTCTTCAGTTGTAACTATTTTCAACCCTGCTAAAGTGCTGGTAAAGACCAAATCAATGGATGACATCCTAGTTGTAATTCTAGTTGTACAGTATTTCACCTTTTTTAAGAGGGAATGCATACCTTTTGCTGCCACTCTTAGTAGATCTTGATCTGTTCATTCTTTTAAAATCTTGCTTAGTAATGCCTAATATGCTTTGGGCAAGTGTATGATTATGATAATACAATCTTATTCTCACTAATTAAAGTGTATTCAATGTTTCTGACCAAGTTAATTAATGTTACAATCAAATGTTTTTACTGTATATATTTTCTCATGTAATCCCAATTAACATTCCTTTGTCATCTTACACCAAATAATTTAGCCATTCATTTCAAAATGATATATAGGCTAAATCTCTTACCAACTTTCTAGCTAAATGTTATACAATGTTTGACACTGAAGTTTATTCATCACTGTCTTCAAATGTATGTGTTTGGACGTGAGTTTGCCAGCCTGTTTGTTTGCGAGCGACTGTTTCCTCAATGCATTGTAATTGCTATGCATCCTCACATAGCATTTGATATTGCAGAAAGGAAGCTATAGGGTTTAATACGATATCAAAGGGGCCCAGTCTGAGCAGTGACCAACTGTTCACACATAAAATATCCAATAATGGCCTTTTTCTTATTTATACGTTTGACTGTATCTTCATTTTGGGACTGTAAATTAATAAATTGTTACATCTATGTTGTGTCTTTTTTTGTTCTATGTGCTTACACTCTGTACAGAGTAGACTGAGGTTATAGACTGTCTTAGTGGTTATTAAATAAAACTCTGTACAGAGTAGACTGAGGTTATAGACTGTCTAAGTGGTTATTAAATAATACTGTACAGAGTAGACTGAGGTTATAGACTGTCTAAGTGGTTATTAAATAATACTGTACAGAGTAGACTGAGGTTATACTGTCTAAGTGGTTATTAAATAATACTGTACAGAGTAGACTGAGGTTATAGACTGTCTGTGGTTATTAAATAATACTGTACAGAGTAGACTGAGGTTATAGACTGTCTTAGTGGTTATTAAATAACTCTGTACAGAGTAGACTGAGGTTATAGACTGTCTAAGTGGTTATTAAATAATACTGTACAGAATAGACTGAGGTTATAGACTGTCTAACTGGTTATTAAATAATACTGTACAGAGTAGACTGAGGTTATATACTGTCTAAGTGGTTATTAAATAATACTGTACAGAGTAGACTGAGGTTATAGACTGTCTAAGTGGTTATTAAATAATACTCTGTACAGTAGACTGAGGTTATAGACTGTCTTAGTGGTTATTAAATAACACTGTAAAGAGTAGACTGAGGTTATAGACTGTCTTAGTGGTTATTAAATAACACTGTAAAGAGTAGACTGAGGTTATAGACTGTCTTAGTGGTTATTAAATAACACTCTGTACAGAGCAGACTGAGGTTATAGACTGTCTAAGTGGTTATTTAATAACTCTGTACATGGACGGCCTGTTCAATAGGGCGATATGGGCGACGCACTGCCAAACGGGAAAAGGAAGGGATTTTTTTTCTAATCAATTATATCACGGCAACAGTAGTTATCAGTGTTCACGTCTGATCTGCCAGCCACTAAATGTCAAATCAGGCTAAAGTCGTGCTTCAAATGGCCCCGCCCGTTTTTGGGGCGATTTCAGTCAAGTTGAAAATCGCCCAGAAGTCTCTCATAGCCTGTCATGTAAAATCTATTTTTTTTCAAATTTCAAAGCTTTCAATACATTCTCTATGGGTGTCTGTGGGCTTGCACTTACGCGCTTTCGTCATACGTGACGTAACCATGAACGTAACTAAGAGAATAGCAGCTAGCAGCGTCTCTGTTGCGACCTGCAGTGTGGCGTTATTTTATGTTTTTAA
Source organism: Coregonus lavaretus (assembly GCF_964263955.1). Taxonomy (NCBI): domain Eukaryota; kingdom Metazoa; phylum Chordata; class Actinopteri; order Salmoniformes; family Salmonidae; genus Coregonus; species Coregonus lavaretus. The sequence continues at coordinate 228,664 of NW_028156671.1, forward strand.
TTTGTAGACTTAGTTTACAAACATTCTGCCAACCATGGATTTCCAGTGGTTGGTTTTGGACTGATCTTGTTGATCGTGTACATACCCGCTACGAACGGACTAAATAATGAAAACGCTGCTGGCAGCGTAATCCCAATACAGCTGGGAGACTTGGCTGGATGACAGAGTCCCGGACAGAGAAGTGGAGCCGGCCGGCTTCACCCTGGTCAGAGCGGACCGCGATCCTGGTAAGAGAGCGACTCTGTACCCCGACATTGAACTGCTTTTGTTGATAAAACAAGTTTACTGGAGAACTGAGACCAAGTAGAGACTTTGGACAGGGTGGATAATGGTATAATATAGGCAGTTTATTCAGAGGTAAAGATATCTGGAATAGCGTGCACGGACCCCTTCATCAAACTCGTAGGGAGTTTATCAGAAGAGAGCCCCGAAACATTGTGTGCTGACATTTTATACAATAAAATGAAGTAGGTTGAATCTAGTAGTTCTGATCTTCTGATTGGTCCTGATGAGTTGGGCGAGGTCCCCTCCAGGTTAGTATCACTGTTGCATTGGCTCTGAGTCGGGTTCTCTGTCTTCAGATGTTCAGCCTAAGAGAAGGGGATTTTTGTGTGTGTGTGTGTGTGTGTGTGTGTGTGTGTGTTTAACAGTGATGATGTGTGTGTGTGTGTGTGTGTGTGTGTGTGTGTGTGTGTGTGTGTGTGTGTGTGTGTGTGTGTGTGTGTGTGTGATGATGTGTGTGTGTGTGTGTGTGTTTATCAGTGATGATGTGTGTGTGTGTGTGGGTGTGTGTGTGTGTGTGTCCTCAGAGCAAGAACTCGTGAGTTGGAAGAACTGAGAGACCTATGGCGTGGGTGTTGTCCTTAGCCACCTGCTGACAAGGCTGACAAGATAGGACTATTTTGTCCATTGTTATAGGATAGGAACAGCATTGATTGAAAACAAACGCCCAACACAAAATGGGTCATGCACAAGATTTTAGTCAGACCAAGCTATAACATTATATATTTACTACGACAGTACATTCAACCAAAAGCTAATATAACAAAGGCATCAGAGATTATTTATAATCTGTCACAGAAACTGGAATCCATCTCCCCAGATCAGTCAATAAATGCTTCTGGTATTGACTTATATGCTGCCCCTGTCTTCATGTTGTTGCTGGACATATCTTTTTTAAAATGTGTGTAGGTCACCTAAATCATCAGAAAAATTGCCCCTCCTGAGAATTTTTTCAGGAGCCGCCACTGCAGTAGACTGAGGTTATAGACTGTCTTAGTGGTTATTAAATAACACTGTACAGAGTAGACTGAGGTTATAGACTGTCTAAGTGGTTATTAAATACCACTCTGTACAGAGTAGACTGAGGTTATAGACTGTCTAAGTGGTTATTAAATAACACTCAGTACAGTAGACTGAGGTTATAGACTGTCTTAGTGGTTATTAAATAACACTCTGTACAGAGTAGACTGAGGTTATAGACTGTCTAAGTGGTTATTAAATAACACTGTACAATAGACTGAGGTTATAGACTGTCTTAGTGGTTATTAAATAACTCTGTACAGTAGACTGAGGTTATAGACTGTCTAAGTCGTTATTAAATAACACTGTACAGAGTAGACTGAGGTTATAGACTGTCTTAGTGGTTATTAAATAACACTGTACAGAGTAGACTGAGGTTATAGACTGTCTTAGTGGTTATTAAATAACACTGTACAGAGTAGACTGAGGTTATAGACTGTCTTAGTGGTTATTAAATAACACTGTACAGAGTAGACTGGAGGTTATAGACTGTCTTAGTGGTTATTAAATAACACTCTGTACAGTAGACTGAGGTTATAGACTGTCTTAGTGGTTATTAAATAACACTGTACAGAGTAGACTGAGGTTATAGACTGTCTTAGTGGTTATTAAATAACACTGTACAGAGTAGACTGAGGTTATAGACTGTCTTAGTGGTTATTAAATAACACTCTGTACAGTAGACTGAGGTTATAGACTGTCTTAGTGGTTATTAAATAACACTGTACAGAGTAGACTGAGGTTATAGACTGTCTTAGTGGTTATTAAATAACACTCTGTACAGTAGACTGAGATGTCATATTAACGTGGCATAAGTCATGTAGAATCGCAAAAAAAATCATTTTTTAAAAATCTCCGCCGTCAAGATGGGGACAACTAAACATTTTTACCCGCGAGGTGGTTAAACATTTTAGGGGCCCCCCATTTTGCAGGTAAAAATGTTTAGCTGCACCCCATCTCAAAATATTTTTTACCTGCGAGGTGGGGTGCCTCTAAAGCAAATATCATAGGGCCCTGAAAAAGCTGAGTCCGGACCTGTAAACACTGGAGATCCCCCTACATCTCTCTCTCTCTCTCGCTCTCTCTCAATCGCTCTACCTCACCCTCTTTTTCGCTCTCTCTCTCTTTCACTCTCTGTCTTTCGCTCTCTCTCTCTCTCTCTCTCTCTCTCTCTCTCTCTTTCTCTGCAGTAATATCGGCAGCTCAGAGGCAGTGGACAGGAAATCTTTCACAAATACTACAGAAGAAGAAAAGATCTGCTGGCAACCCACAGTCGAGTCACATGACCTGAAAAGAGAACCCGACCCGTACACAATGACACGTTACTGTAACCTGGAGGTTTCCGTCCTATGTCTGTGTATGTGTCCCAAATCGCACCCTATTCCAAAGTGCACTTCTTTTGGCCAGCGACATTTGAGCTCTGGTCAAAAGTAGTGCACTATATAGGGAATAGGGTGTCATTTGATACATGCCTGTGTCTACCCCTGCATGTTGGGTCATCCTCACTTCTAGACAGAGAGCTCAGAAATCACACGTAAACTAGAAATACATCAAGAAGAGGAAGAATGAGGTTTGTAGTGGAAACTTAACCTAAAACTGGAAACTGCAACTCCAGTACAGTTATTTAATAACCACTAAGACAGTCTATAACCTCAGTCTACTCTGTACAGAGTGGTATTTAATATCCACTAAGACAGTCTATAACCTCAGTCTACTCTGTACACTGTTATTTATTAAAACATTTTAGGGCCCCCCCACCCCGCGGGTAAAAATATTTTGAGATGGGGGGGGGCAGCTAAACATTTTTAACCTGCAAAAAGGGGGGCCCCTAAAATGTTTTACCCACCCTGAGGGTGGAGATAATAATAATTATTATTTTTTTAAAGGTTTTATGCAATTCTACACATTCTTCCATGACTTATGCCATGTTGATATGATATCTGAGTGAGAGTGACTAACAAAATCAATCGGGGCCCCCTGGAGGTCAGGGCCCCTGGAGGTTAGGGCCCCTGGAGGTCAGGGCCCCGGGAGGTCAGGGCCCCTGGAGGTCAGGGCCCCCTGGAGGTCAGGGCCCCTGGAGGTCAGGGCCCCTGGAGGTCAGGGCCCCCTGGAGGTCAGGGCCCCGGGAGGTCAGGCCCCCTGGAGGTCAGGGCCCCTGGAGGTCAGGGCCCCTGGAGGTCGGGGCCCCTGGAGGTCAGGCCCCCTGGAGGTCAGGGCCCCTGGAGGTCAGGGCCCCTGGAGGTCGGGCCCCCTGGAGGTCAGGGCCCCTGGAGGTCAGGGCCCCTGGGCCCAGCGTGCCTGGTCATTAGTTGGCTATGGTTACTACAAGGTGTAGATAGCTGGCTAGACTAACAACACTAACTAGGCTAACTTACCAATCTACAAAATGTTAGCTGACATGGGCTAATTGAGTGACTGTCAGTGACTGACGTAACAAGAGAATAACTGCTGATGAACGACCACATTTAAAAATTCCACCTCGATATTCTACTATTCTAACTCTCAACAGGAAGTTGAGAACCCTGACAGAGTTCCGGGGGCCATAAGCAACCGCTTACGTCGCTTATGCCCAGGGCCGGTCCTTTGTGTGCGTGTGTGTGTGTGAGCGTGTGTGCGTGTGTGTGCGTGCGTTAATGTGCATGTGTGTGTGTAAGCTTAATTAAGTGTAAGAAGCTGTATTCCTTCTCAGCAAACTAACTCAATTCAATTCAATTTCAATTTAAGGGCTTTATTGGCATGGGAAACGTGTGTTAACATTGCCAAAGCAAGTGAAGTAGATAGTAAACAAAAGTGAAATAAACAATAAATATTAACAGTAAACATTACACTCAGAAGTTTCAAAAGAATAAAGACATTTCAAATGTCATATTATGTATATATACAGTGTTGTAACAATGTGCAAATAGGAAACAAGTACAAATGGGAAAATAAATAAACATAAATATGGGTTGTATTTACAATGGTGTTTGTTCTTCACTGGTTGCCCTTTTCTTGTGGCAACAGGTCACAAATCTTGCAGCTGTGATGGCACACTGTGGTTTTTCACCCAGTAGATAAGGGAGTTTATCACCCAGTAGATAAGGGTTTGTTTTCAAATTCTTTGTGGATCGCTGTAATCTGAGGGAAATATGTGTCTCTAATATGGTCATACATTTGGCAGGAGGTTAGGAAGTGCAGCTCAGTTTCCACCTCATTTTGTGGGCAGTGTGCACATAGCCTGTCTTCTCTTGAGAGCCAGGTCTGCCTACGGCGGCCTTTCTCAATAGCAAGGCTATGCTCACTGAGTCTGTACATAGTCAAAGCTTTCCTTAAGTTTGGGTCAGTCACAGTGGTCAGGTATTCTGCCACTGTGTACTCTCTGTTTAGGGCCAAATAGGATTCTAGTTTGCTCAGTTTTTTTGTTTGTTCTTTCCAATGTGTCAAGTAATTCTCTTTTTGTTTTCTCATGATTTGGTTGGGTCTAATTGTGTTGTTGTTGTTGTTGTTGTTGTTGTTGTCCTGGGGCTGTGTGGGGTCTGTTTGTGTTTGTGAACAGAGCCCCAGGACAAGCTTACTTAGGGGACTCTTCTCCAAGTTCATCTCTCTGTAGGTGATGGCTTTGTTATGGAAGGTTTGGGAATCGCTTCCTTTTAAGTGGTTATAGAATTTAACGGCTCTTTTGTCTAACTCTCTCTGTCTCTCTCTCTCTGTCTCTCTGTCTGTCTCTCTGTCTCTCTGTCTCTCTGTCTCTCTGTCTCTCTGTCTCTCTGTCTATCTCTCTCTCTCTGTCTCTCTCTCTCTCTGTGTCTCTCTGTCTCTCTCTCTCTCTCTCTCTCTCTCTCTCTCTCTCTCTCTCTCTGTCTCTCTCTCTCTCTCTCTGTCTCTCTCTCTCTCTGTCTCTATCTCTCTGTCTCTATCTCTCTCTCTCTCTCTGTCTCTCTGTCTCTCTGTCTCTCTGTGTCTCTCTCTCTCTGTGTCTCTCTCTCTCTCTCTCTCTCTCTCTCTCTCTCTCTCTCCTCTCTCTCTCTCTCTCTCTCTCTCTCTCTCTCTCTCTCTTTCTCTCTCTCTCTGGCTCTGTCTCTCTCTCTGTCTCTGTCTCTGTCTCTGTGTCTCTGTCTCTGTCTCTCTCTCTCTCTCTCTCTCTCTCTCTCCGTCTCTCTCCCTCTCTCTCTCGCCGTCTCGCTCTCTCTCTCTCAGTGTGATTGCACACTGTGGTATTTCACCCAATAGATATGGGTTTATCGAAATTGGGTTTGTTTTCTCATGATTTAGTTGGGTCTAATTGTGTTGCTGTCCTGGGGCTCTGTGGGGTCTGTTTGTGTTTGTGAATCGCTTCCTTTTAGGTGGTTGTAGAATTTAATGGTTATTTTCTGGATTTTGATAATTAGCGGGTATCGGCATAGAAGGCCCTTCTTGCCTTGTCTCTCAGATCGTTCACAGCTTTGTGGAAGTTACCTGTGGTGCTGATGTTTAGGCCGAGGTATGTATAGTTTTTTGTGTGCTCTAGGGCAACGGTGTCTAGATGGAATTTGTATTTGTGGTCCTGGTAACTGGACCTTTTTTGGAACACCATTATTTTTGTCTTACTGAGATTTACTGTCAGGGCCCATGTCTGACAGAATCTGTGCAGAAGATCTAGGTGCTGCTGTAGGCCCTCCTTGGTTGGTGACAGAAGCACCAGATCATCAGCATACAGTAGACATTTGACTTCAGATTCTCTCTCTCTCTCTCTGGCCCTCCTCTCTCTCTCTCTCTCAATTCAATTCAATTCAATTTCAATTCAATTTAAGGGCTTTATTGGCATGGGAAACGTGTGTTAACATTGCCAAAGCAAGTGAAGTAGATAGTAAACAAAAGTGAAATAAACAATAAATATTAACAGTAAACATTACACTTAGAAGTTTCAAAAGAATAAAGACATTTCAAATGTCATATTATGTATATATACAGTGTTGTAACAATGTGCAAATAGTTAAAGTACAAATGGGAAAATAAATAAACATATTATGGGTTGTATTTACAATGGTGTTTGTTCTTCACTGGTTGCCCTTTTCTTGTGGCAACAGGTCACAAATCTTGCAGCTGTGATGGCACACTGTGGTTTTTCACCCAGTAGATAAGGGAGTTTATCAAAATTGGGTTTGTTTTCGAATTCTTTGTGGATCGCTGTAATCTGAGGGAAATATGTGTCTCTAATATGGTCATACATTTGGCAGGAGGTTAGGAAGTGCAGCTCAGTTTCCACCTCATTTTGTGGGCAGTGTGCACATAGCCTGTCTTCTCTTGAGAGCCAGGTCTGCCTACGGCGGCCTTTCTCAATAGCAAGGCTATGGTCACTGAGTCTGTACATAGTCAAAGCTTTCCTTAAGTTTGGGTCAGTCACAGTGGTCAGGTATTCTGCCACTGTGTACTCTCTGTTTAGGGCCAAATAGCATTCTAGTTTGCTCTGTTTTTTTGTTTGTTCTTTCCAATGTGTCAAGTAATTCTCTTTTTGTTTTCTCATGATTTGGTTGGGTCTAATTGTGTTGTTGTTGTTGTTGTTGTCCTGGGGCTGTGTGGGGTCTGTTTGTGTTTGTGAACAGAGCCCCAGGACCAGCTTACTTAGGGGACTCTTCTCCAAGTTCATCTCTCTGTAGGTGATGGCTTTGTTATGGAAGGTTTGGGAATCGCTTCCTTTTAAGTGGTTATAGAATTTAACGGCTCTTTTCTGGATTTTGATAATTAGCGGGTATTGGCCTAATTCTGCTCTGCATGCATTATTTGGTGTTTTACGTTGTACACGGAGGATGTTTTTGCAGAATTCTGCATGCAGAGTCTCAATTTGGTGTTTGTCCCATTTTGTGAATTCTTGGTTGGTGAGCGGACCCCAGACCTCAGAACCATAAAGGGCAATGGGTTCTATAACTGATTCAAGTATTTTTAGCCAGATCCTAATTGGTATGTCAAATTTTATGTTCCTTTTGATGGCATAGAAGGCCCTTCTTGCCTTGTCTCTCAGATCGTTCACAGCTTTGTGGAAGTTACCTGTGGCGCTGATGTTTAGGCCGAGGTATGTATAGTTTTTTGTGTGCTCTAGGGCAACGGTGTCTAGATGGAATTTGTATTTGTGGTCCTGGCAACTGGACCTTTTTTGGAACACCATTATTTTTGTCTTACTGAGATTTACTGTCAGGGCCCAGGTCTGACAGAATCTGTGCAGAAGATCTAGGTGCTGCTGTAGGCCCTCCTTGGTTGGTGACAGAAGCACCAGATCGTCAGCAAACAGAAGACATTTGACTTCAGATTCTAGTAGGGTGAGGCCGGGTGCTGCAGACTGTTCTAGTGCCCTCGCCAATTCGTTGATATATATGTTGAAGAGGGTGGGGCTTAAACTGCATCCCTGTCTCACCCCACGGCCCTGTGGAAAGAAATGTGTGTGTTTTTTGCCAATTTTAACCGCACACTTGTTGTTTGTGTACATGGATTTTATAATGTCGTATGTTTTTCCCCCAACCCCACTTTCCATCAATTTGTATAGCAGACCCTCATGCCAAATTGAGTCAAAAGCTTTTTTGAAATCAACAAAGCATGAGAAGACTTTGCCTTTGTTTTGGTTTGTTTGTTTGTCAATTAGGGTGTGCAGGGTGAATACGTGGTCTGTCGTACGGTAATTTGGTAAAAAGCCAATTTGACATTTGCTCAGTACATTGTTTTCACTGAGGAAATGAACTAGTCTGCTGTTAATGATAATGCAGAGGATTTTCCCAAGGTTGCTGTTGACGCATATCCCACGGTAGTTATTGGGGTCAAATTTGTCTCCACTTTTGTGGATTGGGGTGATCAGTCCTTGGTTCCAGATGTTGGGGAAGATGCCAGAGCTAAGGATGATGTTAAAGAGTTTAAGTATAGCTAATTGAAATTTGTGGTCTGTATATTTTATCATTTCATTGAGGATACCATCAACACCACAGGACTTTTTGGGTTGGAGGGTTTGTATTTTATCCTGTAGTTCATTCAATGTAATTGGAGAATCCAGTGGGTTCTGGTAGTCTTTAATAGTTGATTCTAAGATTTGCATTTGATCATGTATATTTTTTTGCTGTTTGTTCTCTGTTATAGGGCCAAAAAGATTGGAGAAGTGGTTTACCCATACATCTCCGTTTTGGATAGATAGCTCTTCGTGTTGTTGTTTGTTTAGTGTTTTCCAATTTTCCCAGAAGTGGTTAGAGTCTATGGATTCTTCAATTACATTGAGCTGATTTCTGACCTGCTGTTCCTTCTTTTTCCGTAGTGTATTTCTGTATTGTTTTAGTGATTCACCATAGTGAAGGCGTAGGCTCAGGTTTTCTGGGTCTCTATGTTTTTGGTTGGATAGGTTTCTCAATTTCTTTCTTAGGTTTTTGCATTCTTCATCAAACCATTTATCACTGTTATTACTTTTCTTTGGTTTTCTGTTAGAGATTTTTAGATTTGATAGGGAAGCTGAGAGGTCAAATATACTGTTTAGGTTTTCTACTGCCAAGTTTACACCTTCACTATTACAGTGGAACGTTTTGTCCAGGAAGTTGTCTAGAATGGATTGAATTTGTTGTTTCCTAATTGTTTTTTGGTAGGTTTCAACACTACTTTCCTTCCATCTATAGCATTTCTTAATATTATTCAGTTCCTTTGGCTTTGATGCCTCATGATTGAGTATTGCTCTGTTCAAGTAGACTGTGATTTTGCTGTGGTCTGATAGGGGTGTCAGTGGGCTGACTGTGAACGCTCTGAGAGACTCTGGGTTGAGGTCAGTGATAAAGTAGTCTACAGTACTACTGCCAAGAGATGAGCTATAGGTGTACCTACCATAGGAGTCCCCTCGAAGCCTACCATTGACTATGTACATACCCAGTGTGCGACAGAGCTGCAGGAGTCGTGACCCATTTTTGTTGGTTACGTTGTCGTAGTTGTGCCTAGGGGGGCATATGGGGGAGGGAATGCTGTCACCTCCAGGTAGGTGTTTGTCCCCCTGTGTGCTGAGGGTGTCAGGTTCTTGTCCAGTTCTGGCATTTAGGTCGCCACAGACTAGTACATGTCCCTGGGTCTGGAAATTATTGATTTCCCCCTCCAGGATGGAGAAACTGTCTTCATTAAAGTATGGGGATTCTAGTGGGGGGATATAGGTAGCACACAGGAGGACATTTTTCTCAGTTGAGATAATTTCCTTTTGAATTTCTAACCAAATGTAAAATGTTCCTGTTTTGATTAATTTAATAGAGTGAGTTAGGTCTGCTCTATACCAAATTAGCATACCCCCTGAGTCCCTTCGCTGTTTCACACCTGGTAGTTCGGTGGATGGGACTACCAGCTCTCTGTAACCTAGAGGGCAACCAGTGGGTCCGTCTCCTCTATACCATGTTTCTTGTAGGATGACAATGTCTGTATTTCCGATTTCTTTGGTGAAGTCCAGATTCCTGCTCTTTAGGCCAAAGGCAGATGACCTCAGGCCTTGGATATTCCAGGATGAAATAGTGAAGGCTTTGTGTTCCATAAAGTGTCTAATGTTGTTGGTTGTGTGGTTTGGCCTCAGGCCAGTAATTGTGAGCAGAGCCTGCTGAGCATCTGGTACATGCCATTGGCTTGGGCTAGTGTAAGAGTGGGTGTTGGGCCTGTTTGCCTGCTCACGGCCTGGGCGTATGTGTGACTTTCATGTTGAGGCCCTCTTTGTGGGAGTGGGGGGCTTGGGGTGGGTAGGAGGGGCATAGGTCTGATCTGAGGGGGCCTAAATGGGGTGTGGGCATGGTTGACTTGGGGGGGAGTTAATTGGTTGGGGTGGGGGTGTAGATGTGGTTGATGGTGCTGTGGTCTGGATGTAGGTCCTCTCTGCGGGGGTCCTCTATGTGTAGGTCCTGGGGGGGGTCCCGCAGGTCTGGGAGAGTGTCTCGCTGGTCTGGGCGGGGTGTCTGTTGATCTGTTGCTCCTGTGTGAGGTGTTGGGTCTGCGGTTGAGGGCGATATCCTTTAGGGTCCGGGCGAAGGTGGGCACTGCTGCCTTGTATAGGTGGACCTGGTCGTAAAGGCTGTTCACGTCCAGGGTGGAGTGGTGGGCCAGGAAGACATTTGGTTTTGATGCACAGTCACGGGAAATACTTGCGTTTACCCGCTGTATGGTAGCAGGGTGGAAGTCTTTTCG